>NW_018108181.1:278441-303956 GCF_000183805.2 Loa loa | reverse complement strand
TAATAATAATAATAATAATAATAATAATAATAATAATAATAATAATAATAATAATAATAATAATAATAATAATAATAATAATAATAATAATAATAATAATAATAATAATAATAATAATAATAATAATAATAATAATAATAATAATAATAATAATAATAATAATAATAATAATAATAATAATAATAATAATAACAATTTTTTTATATTGATTATTCTTTCAACACGTTTGCAGTTTGATATCTCATTGATATGCTATGATTTTGATAGGATTAACTTCTATCACATATTGATAAAAAATGGGAAAACGGAAATCATATTTTAAATTCCCCGAATTTCGTTATTTCAAAAAGTTTGGAATAAGTCTAAGTCCAAGTCATAGAAAGAAATTGTTATTTGAAGAAGTCTATTTCTGCGGCAGAGTTTATACCTCAGATGAAATCTTTCATAGGAAGATCTGTCTGTCTCGTATTCTTCAAACTCTCTTTCCGACAATATTCCTCAGAAATCCATAAGCTCAATCAATTATTTTATTTTTACTTAGATTTCACGCCTAATGAGCAGTTTAACCAGTGGCGATTTCACTGAACAATGGGAAAGGAAACAAGTTAATAGCTGAAATTCAAGAAAACAAATTTCTGTTATTTATGAACAAATTTGCTAACTTCGTTCGTTTGCAACAACAAACAAACAATGGCGCTTCAAATAAGCAATGCGAACTGATATCAGTTGATCTGAAGATAGGAAATGAGTTAAATTACTTATATTATTCTTTTAAATAAATTTCTGTCTCACTTGATATGGAAATAAATTTAATCGTACGTGAAGAGTCTGAAAATTTGCATTTTATTTTTAAGCAGTTCCTCTTCTAAAAGGACTAATACTTGGAAACACAAGCAAACCTTTTAGCAATCCTATATTCTGAGTTTCTTTTCTCATTCTCATATTGTATATGAGTAATTTATCGTATACAAGTATCACAAGTAATCCATCGTCAACTGTTTAACTACCATTGACATTCGAATAGGTAAAATTCTTGAAGAAGAATTCATGGTTGCAACTTTGAGTTTTTTTAAATTACAAAAATAAATGTCACTCGTACAATTAAATTAGATAAATTAACTTTTGAATTAAGATTTTTTGCACGAAATGTTCTCATGGATTTCTATATTAGAGAAATGAAATGTTACTCTGAAATTGCTTTGAACTATTAAAATTCATTTTAAAATCACTTTTCTATAACTATCTCCCAAAATCATCTATATCGTCTTTTAGTAAAGTCAGAAATTTTAGAAATCAAATTTATATGCAACTTTGATATATTTCTTGCTATTCTAAAGAAGGTAATGAGAAATAAATTTTTAGAACCTTTAGAGTTAAATCGCCAGAAAGCGCTTCATTCGACATTTTCACTTGATATTCAGGAAAAAATGTTGAGGACAACTCCGAAGATTGTGCAGAATCTTTATTTTTCACTTGCTTTCTATTTGATTGTAAAAAATGTTCAAAAATATTTAGAAATCTTCAGAAGAATTAATATGATAAGGAATAACAGGCATGCACTTGGAAGAATTCAGCTTGCAGTTTAATATGTCCCAAGGTCATCTGGCTAACATAAGCTAAAGATTGCATGGCCACAAGTTCATATATAATGATAACACTTTTTTTTTTTGCTTCTGTATTTTATTTAAGAAGATCTGTTCTGGTCTTCTAGCCTAAATCTGATCAAATAATTGGTTGATAATTCAGTCGATTGATAACCTTCATCCTTTATCCCTTTCATCATAACGATATGATTGGTTGATCTTTTTTGATTTGTAAATGAACTGAAGTGATGAAAGAAGTGAACTCAGTAATGTCACCAAAATAAAACATTAATTAGTTCTTAATTTTACTAAACCGGAAATGATTTGATCGAACACGGAATTTAAAAAACCAGTAAAAAATGGAATTACGGAAGCACTACAGGCAATATTTACTTTTTTCTAGCAGCAATTATTAAATACAAGATTTCACTAAAATATAGTGGATTTTTGGTACCAGCAGTGCAAACGTTTGTTACAGTTGATTGATGGTTTGCTCAATATTTTCAAGGCTGACCATTTTCAATGAGACGAATCGGGTCTCTGAGCTAAGCATGATGTCACCAATGAGAATTATTTTGTTGCAGGACTCATTTCATCACATCTGTTGCATTACATGTTGTAGATATCTACTGCCATCCCAAGTAATCTAAACAGATTTAAATTGTTCTATGCTGTTTTGTGAAATCAATTGTTTGATAATAAAAATGTTTCCTGGATCATGCTATCCCGTATATGATGCAATGGTAATGTTGAACGAATGGAAGAGTATGGATATGATGGAGCAGTCGGAAGTAATGATGACATAATGTAGGATCGGATGGCGAACATTCAACAACGTTTCAACACAAGAAAGCTATGTGTAACAGAAGCAAAAAAAAAAAACATTTGCTCCATCAGGTGATCGATTTTGCTCCATTCCGTAGACCTGTCTTGTTTTTTGATTCTTCACTGTCGTCGTTTTCATCTGTTCTCTTTGCTTTCAAAAAAAATTTTTTTTTTTAATAATGCATCCGTAAATTTTATTGATTCATTTTCATATTCAATTTTACAACGAATGAAATGGTTTTTTTCTTTCTTTTTTTTGCATAAAAATGTTTTGATTTTCATTTTTGGAATATTCTGTGAGTTATTCTCTTTCATAAAAGTTCGTCACAGATTAGCATTATCAGTGTGATTACCCGCAATGAATATTTCGAATACTTTGACTGATAACTTCATATATTTGCTTATCCCATGCATTTCCTCACACTAAATTTCTCACAATTTATGACAAGGCTTCACATAATTTTTCAAAGGGCAGTGATTTTTTTTTAATTTTTTTTAAATATATAGATCCCTGATATCTCTGACCGAAGATATTTTGAGATGACGAAATGTTTCATTTATTTATCATTGAAACTTAAATTTCAGGCTTCTTTATGAAGTGTTTGTGTTGTTTATCAAAAATTTATTAAAGTGTTTATTAAATGAAACAGTATGAAAAATTAGAAATTCCTTGATTACTAAATAAGGGAAAAAAGGAAATGATTAACAGCGAAGGATGAAAATGTGACTCACTGATAGGAAAAGATAAACACTGTGTTGTATATTATATTCTATCCGATAAAGTTCCCTTCTTAAATATTGGTAGTGTTTCTCTAGATTTGTGAAATCGCCGAATTTATTAATTAGTTGCCTTCAGTTACTTATGTATGAAACTAAAACAGAATTCATCCTTAGACGATATTAGATATGCTGTCGCCAAAATTCAAACTATACAATGCTAATGACCAGCAAAGTGGTAAATTAGCAAGGCTGATGTTCAAAATGGCAAATGTCCCGTATGAAGATATCAGTATTAATCGGAAAGAACAATGGGATTTCATTAGAAATGGTTCAAAATTTCTAGAAATTTCCAAATTTGAGAGATGGTTCAAAAGTTTGATGATAGAAATAGCACATCACTTTATGGATAAAAGTGATATCGGCTCAAGATAAGGAAATTTCAGTGTGTTTGAAATAAGGGCTGGTATTATGAGATCGTTCGTTCTAAGATTTTCAAATTTAAATGAATTTTGGTTTAAAAAATGTTAGAAACACGAAAAAAAAGAAATTCTTAAAATAAAGAATTTACAGAGACTCCACTTGGGATACTGCCAGTACTGGAAATAGATGATGTCAAACTAAGTGGGCAGACTGCTATTTGTCGTCATTTAGCTTGGAGGTTCGGTAAGTTATCATTGATACGATTATAGCTTTTATAGTGACATCATCTTTTCATATCGTGCTTGTTTTCTACTATTCATAAAAGGATTGTAAAAAACAATTCCATTTGAAAAATTATTTTGGTAATTTATCAGTTGCTAACTGATAGGCTAAAGCTTAATTTGTTATGTATTCTTATAGATTGCTTTTTTATGTTGTCATAATTGAAAGAAGCTTAAAGCAATTTTAGTTCATACCCTTGACATAAAATCGCTATCCGTCGCTTCTTTTTGAACATGAGAAGTGATTTCATAGGGCTGTCCGGACAAAATGCGACATCAGATGCATTGCTCGATATGTTTGCCGATTTGCTTCTTGAAGCTCAGATTTCAGTTTTCGGACCAACGGATGATGATAACGACAGCAGTGCTAATGTTAAATGCTCACTTAAATGCCAGCAACCATTGACCTTTTTCAATTGTTTTTGAGAAATTATAACTTTATAAAATTATGGATTATCAGCACTTTTTGGGAGAAATATATTAAAAAACTTAAAATGTATGCACAACTTCCAGATGAATTATTAGAGCTGAATGTATTGTTTAAAGTCCACTTTCCCCTACTATTTGTTGGCTAATTTAACAACCAGAAACTTCAACGTGAATATTCTTGTTGTCACACAATGCCCGCGACAATTCCAGGTTACAATACCTGATGATATAAAACTTGGGAAAGTTTGCAATCGTGTCGCATCCATTATTGAGAAACAACTAACCAAAAACAACACTTCTTATCTGATTGGAGAAGAGGTAAGGAAGTTAACTTTAGCTGAGCAAATAAATCAATTGTAAAGTAAGTGAACCTCGATGACCAGGTAGGATTCTAATAGAGATGATTTGTAAACTGTGGTCGAGAATCTCTTAATGTTTAACTTTATTAGCCAAATGCAGTTTCCGAACACAGGTGAGAGATATTTTAGATTACATGGGTTGACTTGATGATTTACATATTTTTCAATTCTTTGTTGGATCATGGGAAGAATGCAAGTCTCGACAGGTATCCATTAACGAGAAACATGTATGAGAGAATCTCGCAGTTGATTAAGTTGGGAGACAATTCTCAACAAAAGGCAGATAGATGCAAATAATGATGCTATCCATGTAATAATTGTTTATAATTTCAAAAAAAAAAAAAAAAAGAAAATATGACATTATGAATATATTATGAGTTCTTTTGGTCTTACCTGGAATTTTCGTTAGCTATTTGGCTAATACTGAAGGGGGTAATAAAGAAGTTTTCTTAGACTCTAATGGTGAGTGAAGGAAAACAATTTTTTTTGTTTCAGAATCGATCTGTCGATCATGTTTTTTCGAATTCTTAGACATTGATATTCATTCACTGTGATTCAATGGATTGTTGTAATTTAAAAAGATGTATTCCAAAACATGATGACATGGAACTGAATAAATGATAATTAAAAGCAGCGCTAGATAATATCTATGAAGTTCAGATACAGATTTCCTAGAGTTATCTTGAACGGCTCATAACTGTACAATTCGAGATCGATTCTTTTGCAATCTGTCGTTCTTAAGACATACCTGACGAAATATCGCTTCGTCTGTTTTTATTCATACCTGCTTGTTATCAAAACTTCGTGATAACCACGACACTGTCAATATTACTTGCGCTTTATATGTATAAAATATTGCAGTTTACTAATAGGAGATAGTAGATGCATGGATGTTAACATCAAAGAGGAGAGAAAACTGATTCGAAACAATAATCCTGTCCTGAATCTTCTGATGATTCGGAATCTTTTGGCAAATGGCAATATTCCTTAAAGTTATATTCTTAAAATATAATGTGAAACATGTGAAAATATGTGAAACAAACCAGTTACTCAAGAACATAGTGGAGTCGTTACTTCATCAACCTTCAAATTCTTTAGGTTCAATACATGTACAATAATCCATGATAACATAATTTTATGGCAAAGCGTGAGCTATGCCAAATGTTTAGTTTTGCTGCTGGGTATATTTTGCCGTAAAAATTTAAATTTAAATACTAAATAAAAATAAATCTAAGTAGGAACTTAAGTAATGATAAATTAAAATTTAAATATTGCCCCACGAGTTATCTATCTCATCAACAAACGCATCCCACTAGTAATTCACGGCGGTATGGTTTCTTCCTCTAAAAGTCGGTTGCCCATTTTCTGTGGTAGGCATATGTCTTCGATATAACGAAGTTTTTGTCAGCAACATCTCATTTAGCTTTAGATTAACTCTAACTTCGAATGGATTACTGATATAGATATTTCTGAAATGACCAGCCACACGCTGCTCACGGAAGGTCCTCCATGCGTGCATACCGTAAGCAAATCAGATGAAGAACGTACCAAAGGTATGAGAACGAAGTCGCTCTTCACTTTCCATAAATTAATTTTCTCATAATACTAAATTCCAGTAAATTTGACATAACAAGCTAGATTCTCGGGCCTATACCTTCTATACCATCAAAATAGGGCATTATAATCTTCTTCACTGCTAACAGCCGTCCCAAATCAATAAAAATGCTTCTTCATGACCACAACTTGTCTTATAAAATGATAATTGCGACGGGTTACGAATTTCTCGATTTGAACGAATTTCTCGATTTTTTTTAACGTCCGAAAGTGGAAGAACACGACGATCTACCTGAACCTGTAAATTTGAGCTGTAGACCTGCAATCAGTGGTCAAAGTAGTCCAAAATAACCATTATGACCCCATTATGAAATAATCTCAGGTATTCCTGCCAGCATGTTCAAAAATTTTTATTTGAATTCTCTCTTTTCTCTTAAAGAGCAATAAGTAGTGGTTATTCTGTGACAATCCAATCTCGAAGGCGAAAATTAAGTAGTGAACTATAAAGAATTTTTCATTTTGATGCTATATACGAACACATAAGCTAAATATAATGACACCAATTGAAGCACATATATAAATCGTCAAGCTTCTATTTCAGATACTTCCGTCATAATATAAAACCAAGTCACAATATAAAACTCGTAAAAGCGGAACGTTTCAGATACTGGAGAGCATTTGGTAGATAACCACATCAACCGCTACATAAGGTATATTGCTCAAAGATTTTAAAAATAATTATGTATTTATTACAAAGATTATATTTATTACAAAGAAGATTTTTCCCCACCATCAAAAAATTTATGATAGTTTATACAAGTTTTCCAAGAAGGTGGATTTTAAGGTTGGGATAATAAGACAAAAAGACATCACTCATAAAATTAATGAGATCCAAGTACCAAATATTTGATGAAATAATTTTCCTGATTACTTCATTATTAAATCTAAAAAGAGCTGAATTTATATGCCACTAAAATTCGAAGTTCCATAAAGTATGCAACAAGCATATGAGCAATAGATGCCTGATAAAAAAGTGAAGAAAAAAGTGCATGACGAAACGATGATCAAGAACATTTCAACATATCGGCAAAAGAAAACCGTGGCCTCGGACAAATCCTTTTCCTGCAAATTTTTCGTTTATAAGTTTAGGATAACTCTTATTTCTTGATTTTGTGAAGCTCTAAGTTAAAAGGATTATGAAAGTGAATTGTTAAATTTGTGATAGTTCATGTTGCGTCACTTGGTACTTATGAAAGGTTTAAATACCTGTGCATGAACATTATTCTATTCAATTGAATTGATGCATGTCTGTCGACTGTTTTCGATTTTAATTATTAGTAGTTAGTTAATAAGTAACTCAGCCAGCATTTGAAAACAATAACACACAACTGCACAGTATGAAAATAGGAAAAGTTTCGTCACTGTCAATTGAATATCCATTTTAAGTGACTGGAAGCTTATTTTTCCATATCATATGGTGTATGTGAACTATTATAGATTTCTCAGAAACTCACAAAATGTGCAGACGAGCATTGTTCAGTTCCATATTTGCTTTAACTAGAGAAGGCGATAAAGAATTTTGATCGCGTAGACGACAAAAATTATGTACGTCTGACACAACATCACCATTACCAAGTCTTGCAGTTTCTTCATAAGGACGAAGAGCAAAAATTTTCATCTACAAGAGCAAAAGTTTGAAGTACTATAAAGCATTTTCTGACCAAGCTGATAATTTCTGACAAGTTCCTCTTTCTATTTAACCGACAGATTATTATCAAAGCTGAGAGCTAAAATATTGCAAAGCTGCATCGATTGGAATTTTGTGATGTTATAACGTTTAATGAACGAAACTTACAAATTGAATCTTAAGAACTGTGTATAATAATCAAATCAGTTTTTCATCACTGCATATAATATTAACTTGACAACAGGATATTCTTATTGCTTTTTGATCTAAGTTACTAAAAAGCAAAACATTCTGCTAATTCTCAGGATAGAAATAACTGCGTAGACACAATATGAAATAAAGCGGAAAAATACATGAGACAATACTGACCTCTAATTCATCATTATATTGACTGAGAATATTGCTTTTTTCTTGTTTCAGATTAACAACAACACAGCGTCCTTCACTACAAGCACGCACATGATTCAAAATATCTCGTTCAATACATGATGCACGTTTACAACGATTACAGACAATTAGTGATGGTAATAACTGAGCTCTGAAATGCAGAATTAATAAATGCCTGGAAATTAATAGCCCAAACTGCTATAGCTCCCACATCATAACAAGGATTACTTTCTAAGCTCACGACTATTCGAATTCATTCCACCATATTATTACTATAAGTACTATATTATTACTACCATATTACTACCACATTCCACCATATTATTACTATAAGATAGATACTATAAGTATTGTAATATGTTATGGTAGTTCAAACAACATTAACAATACTGTAAATGTTTCTCACACCTTGTTTCTAAGTATGTTGTTTTGTTAGAGTAGTGATAAACTTAAATTTGCCTCGTCATCCCTCCTCGTTTCGTCGTGCATTTGATGAATTTGTGTCGCTGTGACGCAGTGTGACAGTTTGTACGATAGCCGCAATGAGGACAGTGATACATACGCTTGAAATGTTCACACACATTACTTAGTCCTTCATTACATTCTGTGCATTTCCACTTCTTTTTTTTTGACCATAACTTGCGGCCCTAAAGAAATTGCGAGTACTTTTGATCGAGATCTACCTAAAGCTAGCTGAAGCACGACCAAAGCCAGCCGAAAGTTTCTTGCTGTAAAAATCTAAATAGTTATTTTTCTTTAAGTCATAAGAGAATAAAGTCGTTTCATAAGTTTAATTCGCATAAACTAAATTTAATGTACAATTCCAAACCATTCTTTGTAAAATTTGGTATATATCCATCATTTTGCTTTACTGTTCTAAATATGTTTTTCTTTTAATAGGCCAACTTTTCGAAATCTTTAAATATACACATGTATATTTAAATGCATACTCTTTAAATATACATCATATAAATGATTTTGGTATCCTTAATTACTGCAGTTCTTTTAACCCTTTAGGATTTAAAACGGGACCAACCGAATACACATGGCGTAAAAATATTAATTCAATGTCTTACCTTTCGCCTTGTATGTACTTGGATATTTTTTGAGATCCATTTCAGGTTTGGTTGAGTATGCTCCCGCCGATGAGCGATTTTATCAGCATGCCGTATAAATTTCAATGAGCACTGATCACAACCATAATTTTCTAGAATGAGCAAAATGATTGTGTCATTTGACCAGACGAAAATTTATCCAAAGTTGTGCGGCTAATAAACTGATATAAAAAAGGTACAAAGCTGCAATATTGAAAAATTCGTTAACAAAACATTATTTTCCATATTCTTGAAATATCTCACCTTCCTGATGTAGCAAAAAATGTCTAACATATTCGCGTTCACTTATCATAGATGATGTGTTGTCTCTCGGTATGACATAACAATTAAGACAAAAGGGACACAGCAAAGTGCGTGTATTTGAATGGAATCGAACAAAATGATCTATAAAATGGGTTCTCATCGATGTCCTATATCGACACTTCCTGCAATGAAATGGAGCATCGAAATCGCCATGAATTTTCCGGTGCTTGCTCTGAAATCATAATAATTATAGCTTTTGGCACTCTAAAATAGATTTAAACGAAGGAAAAAAATTGACAAATGCATCGAAATTGAGAACTCATAAAGTTCCACACAGCTGGACCGTTTTCCTTATAATTAATCCAAACATTGGTCCTTCAAATCACATAAAATTATCAGCTTCTTAATAATGCGCTTTTATTACAATAACGGAATCGATGGTACCATTGAATAAATGCTTCCAACATTTCAATAAATCATATAGATTCGAGTTATGCAAGAATTCTAAGATTAATTCTTATAAGTTGAATCAATAATTTGTAATTGATTGCAGTCCTCTACGAGTAGGACATTTTTTAATAAAAAGTACAACATGGTATGAGAAATATGAGTTGTCGCACGTCTATGTATGGAAATAAGAAAAACGGGGTTACAAACATACCTCATCTACAGTGATTTCACATATTTTACATGTGGATGAGGATGGTGTTGCACTGTGAACATTATCATAATGAATCTGCAGGCGATATGCAGTAGGAAATAAATGAAGGCATTGTGGACAACGGCAGAATCGATGCATTTCTCGAGGGCAATTAAGACTACTGCCGTAGCTGAACTCAGTTAAATGTGCCCACAGATGGAACATGAAACTTACATTATTGGAAAGCAGCATTCGGCAATTTCCAACGGAACACTGAAAACATTCACATAATTAAATCGAAAATTTAGACGAAATCTAGAAAGTAACGTACTTTATCGCAAATTACATGAAGAACAGTGATGAACGATTTAATAGAAACATTTAACAGAAACTGATTATATTTCTTAGGTTATCATTTAGATAACCAATAGTTCTGGTTATTTTGTGCAACGCATTCACTTTTGATAGAAAAATGGTAAGTCATGAATGAACTATCCGGGAGAATTTTATAGCTTATAGTCAAACTGCTCATTTGATTCTATTGCTACTCGATCTGTCGACAGCTAATGGACAAAAATACATCAAATACTGCACCCACCTGTGACAAAATTATAGATGAATTTGATTGAAAATAAAGGAAGAACTAAAGAAATGAACCTACTCGGAATTTGGCACTAAACTGTTGCGCTTCAAATGGTGGTGCTCTTGGATCATAACTTTCATAGCAATACGAATCCAAGTTATTTTCTCTACGTGATGATGATAAAGTTATATAACTGGTATCATTTTCCGTGTCCGATATGACCCGGTTTTGGAGTTCCAAAACTGGTAGCTTAGTATGTAAAAGTGATGAGAAGGCTTTTTGCAGCATTGGTGTTGCGGGAGTTTCCGAAATATTAATTCGGTGAAACTGTGTTGAAGGGGAAGCTGTGGTAGGTAGCGGTAGTTTGCTGGTTGTGGACCGCTGTAACTTGAAAACATCATTCTTTCCTGACTAACCTTCTCTCATTAGCATTTTACTTGAAAGCTATATGAGCTCCTTAAGTCAACTGATATTAATTTTATTTGAAAAATGTTGAAGAAATGAATTCATAAAAATTACCATTTGGAACTCAATTAATGACTATTCTGCTCCCAGTTATGCAGTTACTCCAGTAAACTACTTCACCTTCTTCACAATATAATTGAGTGTGAAATTCCCAAAGTCATTAATTCATATAAGCAATGTAACAGAAAATTCAAACATTCAGTTAATCGTCCAGCGTTACTTTCGAATAACCAATACTTTATCTTCCAAATACTAATCATTTCAGTTCATATAGAAACAATTATTACTAGTATAAAGCTAAAATCCAACCCTTGGTTGCAGTGTTGAGAACCTAAGAGGCTTCGCACGAATAACTGAAGCAGTCGCCCCCACATGTCGGCTTACTGAATTGTGTCCATTGCTGTCGTCATCATCACTATTATCAAGCGTTATTACTTCCGGGCAATTCATCATCTGCAAGTATAAAAATAACTTCCAAATCAAAGGCTTCAGTTCTAGTACTGAAAAGTGGGCTAACGTAACGTTTAGCAAATAAGCAGAAAATAGAAATTACTATAGCAACAACACAAAAAATGCTCAACAGCGTTCAAATTATGATGCCAACATATTTCATTACTTAGTATTTATTTAACGGTTTAATCAAAACACTATATAAATACAAATTACTAAGCTATTTGAACGCTGTCAATCCTACAAAGCAGTGAGGTGCTCAAGTAAGGGACCTCAATTTCGCTGAGTTAATTAGGGGAAAAAGATGCATGTTACTATGTATCACAGTAAACAAATTTATGATCTGAATCATTTCCCCAATATTAGTAATACGTTTTTGCACTACGTTTCATAAGCACTACCTTCCTTCATCAAGTTTTCTTTTACAAATCCATCATATCCAGAAAAACCCGAGAAAATGGTTCAATATTTTATGGGCAACGTGTGATCTCCGATGTTGGGTTTTCAACGTCCGTAACATTATTACAAAATGAAGTCGTAAAATTTTATTTCATAAGCAGTTTTTGTCCATAACTCCTTTGCAAAATTGAGAAAGATCTAATATCATATTATCAGTTCAACACAACTGCTTGTTCGATTTGCAACATTACACTAAAATGGTCAAAATTACACTAAAATAGTCCATTACTAGCCTTGCAAATTTGCGTTCAGGTTTGTGTCGTATTTTGACACATACTAGCAACAAAGCTACAAGAAAATCTCAAAGACCGTGTCTCGATACAAGAGAGTATGCGAAAAAGAAAGAATTATGTTTCCGATGCAGTCCATCCTTTCCATGATCTGTAAATTCTAGGCTGCCGTAATTCTAAATCGGCAGAAAACCAGCAGCCACTAATGTATATACCCTTACTTCCGACAATTTCAAGAAATCTAGCCACTATTTAGTCCTTTCTTTCGAAACCGAATACCCTTTCAAAACTTTCCAAAGTATTAGTTATTTAAGTAGTTAGTTTCACAGGCAAAGCTGTTTCTCTGTAGATGAATTCACATGCAGTTAATGGCCAAACTCTTCGTGTTATATTCCACACGCTGTGTATCCAATCTTAATTCGATTGACATTCCTACCACAGGATTTTCATTACTGGAAGAATCCCTTTTGAATTAATCTTCAACAGTTCTAGATGAATTTTTATTTCATTAATCTCCCATTCATGTCTTGAATCTTACAGAAAATTCCATTCCTGTTATAGATGTTAAGAACCGTTCTGTGTTAGGGTTCAAGACATATACGGCTGGTTCACTTGATGCTTTCGCCAAAACACTCAGTAAGCCAGCTATTAACCGCAGAAGAGAACAAACTCAATCGTCCTACCCGAGTATGTGAGTATTCTTCTAAGATTTCCATGAAGTTCTCAAATGTACCTTCCTTCTACTACTGCACATCTTTTCGACATTTAATAGTAGCATCCTTTTTATCCAAATCGACTTTTTCTCTTTTATTGCCGCAATCAAATTTTCGCTTAGAATAGAACCAACATTCCGCATACCCTAGCAAGTATCTTATAATTTCCACCCTCTTCGACATTCACTACTTATTTCGATGATGCTATCGCGATTAGCTGAAACGAAGCACACGGATTATTAGGAATATCTTGAAGCTTTCCTTTTTAGAATTTCTATGTCGAAACAGAAAAAGATCACTTTTCTTATCCACTTGGATTATCAATCAATACGGTCAACAACTGATTCGATTAAAAATCCAAGTTTACCAGTGTTTTCACTCTTCACTTCTTCCTCAGTTAATTAACTAATAAAATGAACTGCCCGAAAAACCAGAGATTCCTTTTGATAACCCTTCTGGAAAAGTGTCAATTTTGTTTAATCCAATAATTCACCAGAAGCTTGTTGTTTATGCGTCAAGGCTTGCACCTTTGATTATCACAGCTGTAAATGCTTTTAAGTAGATTTCGGCATTCATTCGACTCCAGAAAGTAAAAATGAAGTCAGATAGAAGAAAGTCTGTCATATTATTCAATAGAAAACGCCAAAAAATGACTCACGGCTGTAATGTGGCTCGAGTAGAACATAATTTGTCTTATTTTATCATCTATTTCATACTCGTTTATCATCTACTTCATACTCGTCCTGCTTTATTTGTAGTCGCCCATATAAGTGATGGTAAGAAGAATGGAACTAACGTAAGCAACTATTTGACAAGTTAACGATTTCAATAAGACAGGAATGATTCCGATGATTCCATTGGATCAATTCGTACAATTCGATGACTGCCTTTACGTCTTCAACCACACAGGTTTTCATCTCAAATTGCTCACCGTTACAGAATATTTTGTCTGCAGGTAAGACAAAGTTACTATAAGATATGTTAATTAAGTCATTTCTACTACTCAGTGCAAGATACGTTAATTAAGTCATTCCTACTATTCAGTGTTAAACTCATTTTAAACTCGGTAAACCTGAACGCTTTCTCTTTTCCTGTAATAGTTATAACCAGTACCAGACTCATCACAGTCAACCAACAGCACTTTGCGATTATCCAGATTTGCCTTTGAATGCAGAAATAGTATACAAACAACTACACAAATCAACAACTGTGAAGTACCTCGATGAAATCGTGTCCAGCATATATCTGAGATCACATTAAATCTCTTTAGTAGTTGGAGTGATGCATTACGAAATTCACGTTCGACTGGCGTCGATTTCATTTTCTGTATATTATGTGACCTTTTCGACAGAATAAATATTATACTTCTTTTAATTATCGTAATGGAAAATTTGAGCCAACGTTTGGTCTATTCCAAATACTATCCATTACACACGTTAGATTTTCCTGAAGTGTATTGATCGGTTTGTCCGAAGAAGTGCTCTATGCGCGTAGACTTAAACAGACACTTTACTGAGTGCTCGACGCCATTGTCATCATCATTAGCCACCGTTTATCCTCCTCATACAACAAGCCTCGACCTAAAACGTCACGCCAGCAACGAACCTCCCCGCACTTCCTCCACAGTGATAAAATCAACTCCCCCATCGAGAGCATACGGTCAAGATAACATAATCTGATTCCGACCGCAATGTCAGGGTGATGTGAAACAACTTAGCTTATAAGGACTAGGTCATAATGTTATGTTGGGGTAACGGAGCGTAAGTGATGTTGTCGTCCCGCGGTTGATTGGCCGTTTGTTCAGTAGTCGTTTACTACATTAACACGCACACAGTGCTCTTAAACATAGCCGTTTGGTTATGTATGAGGTTTTGGTGACAGGCCGTTTTTAGGATTTGCAATTTATCAACTTAGTACCAAACATTTCAGAAATAGTTTGCACATCGGATTTTATATCGACTAAGCTGAGGAGCTTTTGAGAGATTCTTTGATGTTATGGGAATTGAAAGAACAATAAGGCCATTCATTTCAAATGGTGTGATTTTGTTTCGTGATGTTTGAAACGCTATCGATATGTTTATTGTTAAATTCAATTAAACAGTCTAGTCTTACGTGATAACAACAAGGCACCATTACATTCTACGAGTTGTTTTAACTAGTAACTAAGGAAATAGTAGTTTTTTTGTTTTTTCTTTCAAAATCCATTAACGTTAAATTCGTTCAAGAAAAGTATTTACCTGAACATTTTTAACTAAATCTGTTTAACATTAAATATAAACAATTTCAGCCGTAACAGGTCATGGCTGATCAACTACTGGCTGTTTTTTATATCCTTAGCAGGACAGTAAAACATGTCAACAAAAGCACCGTACTGTAATTTGAACTGCTGATAGTACCCGACGAACCATTACATCTGTCTCCGTAACAAGTACATAGTTGTACATCACCGAATACCGGGTGAAGTTGTCTGCGATCCAAATTGTACAAATGAGCACGGGGTAAGCTTCGACATTGGTTCACCTAAACAAAAAACTGTTTTTCTGTTTCTTCATCGTGCTACAAAATATCTGTTTCAGTTCTTCATAACGATTTAAAAGCTAAAATTACCATTTGAAAGCGATGCGTCCTTACTGCGGTTTCATTGAAACCGTTCCTTAATACTCGATCCATGCAACCACGGATAAATTTAAAACCAATAAATACGCCTGGAAAAAGTATTGATGTCTAGGAAACGATAGTGTTGAAAGAACTAAAATTTCCATGTTTATTTTTCAGTCTGTATTAGTACTGTTTGATTTCTAACCACGTATTTGGAGAGGATGATGACCTTTTAAGCATAATTTTGGTCGTTTTCGACAATGGATCCGAAAAGAGACAAATAATGTATGAGTTTTTCTTTTGGCTAATTCCTATATTACATTGCCAAAAAAAATTGTATTACATTGTGTCCGATAACTTGACATGTCATTTTATTTTGATATGCAATACTCAACATGTCGAGGATATCACTTGTCAAAATGTCTCATTTAATATATTTATTGACATTTCTATGTTTGCATTAGCTTAGGAATAGCGTAATCTTAGCTGAGTCATAGAGTTGTTATGATCAGTTCAGTGCTCATAACAAATTTTGATGGGACAATGGTTTTTAAGAAGTAATTGCAAACAAACCAGCTTCAACATCGGGTTCGAGTAAATTAACACACATTGTTGAACAAATTACAGTAGGAATATGGTTTGAAAGTTGTGGCTCGTTACATTGATTTGTAAACATCTGAATATCGTGATTGAACACACATTGCTTATCTTAATTTAAAATTTTGAAGGAAGATTGATATGACAACGATAATATTAGAAATTTGTCTCATAAGTGTTCTCTAACTTTTTCCACATCATTTCAAGCTCCCGTTTACTCCCCATAATTTGAACAAAATTTAGGGAAGAGACCTTTATGGTTGATAAATTTTAGAATTTCAATTTTCCTTCAACTTCTACTGCTTACAAGTTTTTTCACTTGTTCTCTCCCTCTATGGTAGATTATGCTTATGTCTCTCCATTTTTGTTGTTGTATGGATCAGTTCTAATAAGCCTACTTGAACCTTTATTTAAGATTAGTAACTACATAAAAGTATTTGTTAAAAGTATCCATTGATGTGTTCATTTTAATTTAGAGCTGTGTATGTGGAAGCGTTCAACTTTTTAGTTTGAGAATACGAATTTCTTCTGAAGTTTTAATCTGGCATATTAAAACTTAAGAATTTAGAAGGTAGTATGTAACATTATCAACAGAAAACCTTAGGTGCCATGTAAATATACTGCAGATGCTCCCAGCGTTCTTGATAACTCAGTGACATACAAGAAAAGCATTCGAATCGACGAGGTATGGTATCTGAAAATAGATTTTATTGCACTGATAGGAATTTTTCGTAGTAGCAATCAAAATATCAAAATTACTAACTAACGTTGTCTCTGATATCATCGCTGAAATGAAACTAATGCCCCAAAATCTTATTGAACTTGAAATTTCACATCAACCAAATTAAAAGTTGCAAACGCTGAAATAATGTCTTAAATAAAACTTTTATATTAATCTCTCACATTTTGATAATGTCAATAGCATTGCAGTGAACATCTCACTATTTAAATGAAATTTTGCGCATGAAAAATTGTTTCTTTTCTGTTTGAAAGACAATAGAAAGAGAAAGCTTTCAGCAAGTACATCATTAATATCTTCTCCTTCCAGATGTCTCTTTTTATTGATAGACATTGAAGTAGCAAATTAACCCTGTGAAATCTTCCTTTCTTGCTAGACAAGTCCTTAAATGCACATTTTCCATTCTAATGAGACTTTGTAGACTGATAGAATTGTGTGTGCTTAAATTTTGTACAAATTTGGAAAATAAATTGCAAATATATTAATGAAGTTGCAAACAGACTAATGAGGCATAAAAGCTTAAACTTTTTTTCTAGTTAAAGTAAAAGAAATGAAAATACCAATTTCCACCAGTTCGGCAAGTTCTCTAGCGATCCATAAGTGTGAAATGTCGATAAAAATGACCGCTATCAGTATCATCAAACTACCTAAAGTTTTCATTCCGACATTGTCATTCACTTGGTCCATCAGTGCCCCTCTTCTCAGTTATTTTTTAATTTCAGCACAATTTTATGTCTATGATATGCGAATTGTTCCTTCATAATCACAAATAGTGACGAAAATATATATAAGCTCACAGCTCAGAAAAAGCTGTAATTTGAACTTTCGCAGAAAATGATAAAGGAAATAAGTTGGCAATTTATTAATTTCGTATGTAAGTTGACAAAATAAATGATATGAATGATAAAAGTTACTTGTGATTTAAGCCATCCAAATGTGACTTCTTTGCTATGACTCAGCAATACTTCGAAACAAGCATAAAAGCATTTCAAATAATTGAGAGTGCACTTCGATATATAAAATGAAGCTTAACAAATAACATTATTCTCTTTCAAAAGATTGCTATTGTCACTATGATTAAAAGGCACAACTCATAATGAGACAAAAAATAAGTTAAAATATGGGCGTATATTCCGTAGACAACGTTTATTGTACTTGTAGCGACTAGAACAACTGGTGTGAACTGTGGAAAGCAAGCAATTGAAACTGAAGAGAATATTAAGATAAATATCGAAATTTAATCCTTAAATGTCACCATCTTGGACATATCAAGGATAACTTCTGGAAATGCCGCCTTATTCGATTAGAAGATTGTGTCACCATCTTGGACATATCAAGGATAACTTCTGGAAATGCCGCCTTATTCGATTAGAAGATTGTAGTTTCCAACAGTAAATAAAAATTTTCCTTCCTCCCCCAATTTATTAGCCAAGATATTCACGCTCGATAACGTATAACAACAACGGATTCGATCATCTATTTTAGCTTATTAGAATATTCCGGATATTATTTTGCTTGCAGATTAACGTTTTCTGAATATTACTACCAATTAGGATTTTATCATCTTGCTAAATTAACGCTTAATTATCTGGCAAAATGGATAACATCTTGAATTGTCAAGGTCATAGCATTAAAATATATCTTTAATAATGTGAGCAAAAAAAAATTTACACTTTTACAGTTCCAATAAATGGATATCACGTCATTTGTGTAACAATAAATCCCAAATATCAGGGATTCATGCTCAACGATAATTTAAACTTTGTATATTCCCGACCTATAATTTCTCGGAAAAGTAATTTTTTATCTCAATTTTTTTTAGCAAAATTTTCTTTTGTTAAAAGTTCGAGAGTAAAGCTAAGGCATAATAGTAAAAAATTAAGAACTCTAAATGATCCGAATTTGTTCTAATAAAAGTGAAGGTGAAAGAAATGCAAGCATAAACAATTAAGATTGCCAACTTGGGCACAGTTGATGATTTCATTTTTGAGTTCAAACCTTTCCAATAAAGACGATTTGCATTACGATTCGAAAATATTATAAAATGAAGTTCGGCAATGGCTTTCATTATTCAGCATATATAAAGCTGCTATGATATGAAGGAATGGATAGTTGAAATCCAAACTTTACAAAAAAAAAAAACAAACTCAACTTTATTTGGAAAATCAAGAAAGTCCAGATTCACACGATGATAATTCTTCCCCGAGGGTATCGGGAAAATAAAAAAGGTACTATTTCTTCAATTTCTTTATTTCGTCAATTCCCTAGCATGACAAATAACTGCACTTAACAACATCTGATCAAATTACAATAAAAATCCTTTTCAATATCACACTTAATGTTAGAGTAACTCTTGATAGGCTAACTAATTTTTTAACAGTTGCCTATGTCCTTTGTATTGCAATATCTGCTTTTTAAAAAAAAAATTTAGTGCAGTCTGTTCGTTGCTTAAAACATTAAGAAATAGACCCATTTATTGCGGAAAATGTTATGTCTTTCATTTTACCAACTTCCCATATTTTTATTCTTCTTGCAATTTTCTAAGAATTAATTGCAGACTGGAAAGCTTAGAAATTTTCATTTCAAACCAAATAGATATTTGTGCATTTCGACCAAAAGTAATGTCTAGTGCGATTTTACCGAAAGCACGTTTCCATACATGTAATTTGAAAAACTGCAATATGAGAATGTAATCAAATCAGTTAGAAAAATTATTAAAAATCAGGCAATATCTGATCTCTTTTTTTGTTATCATTATTATTTATTAACGGACATCAGAGTTCAACAAAGGCTGCAATGAACTAAATTTATTTGAATCTTAAGTCTGTGATTGTTCGATAAAAAAGGAAAAAAAAGTTGTGTAAAACGATGAATTGTGAATTCAACAATTTTTGCATGCACCGAAGAAGACAGCATCCTCAAAATGTTTCCGTCATTTCAAATTCTGTTTTATTAAAAAAAGCAGGTGAAAAACTTTTTCCCAATAATTGATAACAAAGTACCTATCAGCAGTTTTATTATTCAGACAATTCTGTTTTTGCCATTTTTACCTTATTATCATTTGAAAGAAAGTGACAAAAATGTAGCTCACTTGTTTGAAATCAATTTTAGTCCAAATATTATGTTGTGGAAAATTGTTTATACAACTCATTCGACTTCATCTGGCTTTAAAGTTTTATAAGAAGTGAAAGTCTCTTACCATTTGATTGCAGTCCTAGTAGTTGTACTCCTTCTACACTATGAATCACAACAATCCGTTAGGAAAGAAGTGATTTTGGATTTTCAAAGTGTTCTTTTATTCAGCAATTTGTTTGATTGATCAAGGACATTAAGTTTAAATGCGGTGATATGATAAGATAGAAAATAAAATTTCCCAAACTGTTCAACTTTTCAGTGAAATCTTTTATTATTATGAATACAGAGTGAGAATTCCACTATTTTTTCTTTCCATTATACTTTTTAAGTATAATTATTTACTGGATATATTGGAGAGGAAAGTGAAATAACGCCAATTTATTGTTTGGCATTTTGAAAAAAGATTTAAAAAAAAAAGAAATTGTTCGAGAAGTAAAATGGAAAGCAAAGTTTTCCAAGCAGTCAAAAGTTCTCCCTGCGAAGTCAATAAACAAAAAGATCGAAATCAGTCTTGTTTAGTTGCATGTCTCCTCAAAATATCGCACAGCAAGAAGCAAATTTCCCTTCATTTCTATTATTTCACAACTTTTCGGTAATTTAACATGAACAAGGCTAATGTGAAATGGAAAGAGCGCAGGTAATTAACCAACTTATCTGAAAAAAAGATTTGGATTCCGTAGTCAGATCAGAAGATTGAACACGAGAGTTCTAATCTGAGCTTATGGACTGTTAGAAAATAAAGAGTTGTATTATTAAAATATAACACAACTCTGTTAGAATCTTAATAATGCATATGTTCAAATGAAAAAACTGTTAATATGTTTATAATCTTTGAGCCATTAAAATTGTAATTATTGCTTATTGTAGTTAATAAATGTTAATTTTAGTGAATATTTCTTTCTACCTTTCTCTTTCTCCCTCACCTTCTGGAATTCAAAAAATTTCTTTTTCAAAAAACTGGATTTCAAATAAATTGGTGATAATCAATATAATTCATATGTAATCAAAAATATCGAAATATGAAATCCTTTAAAAAGCTTCCACCGTTCAATTTTTTCAGCTCTATGCTTTCCTTCCCCATCTTTGAGAGTACTAAAAAAAAATTTTGATATTATGGCATACAGTTATTTGGTATCAGTCAAAAAATGATTCAAAAAAGGAACGTTAAGAAGAACCTAGTGTAAAATTTCATCGATTAAATAATACTTAATTCAAATTTTATTCAAAATCAACCTTATTTAGAAGTTGATACTTGCAAAGATTTACCAAATTCACAGAGTTATTATCATACTTAACAAAGTGGTGAAAACTTTGGCACATTGACACGTTTTAGATATTTCAGATGTTTAAAACAACTGAATTTGCACTGTGTGTAAAGTGAAAGTGCAAAACGGAACTGTGAATTCGAATGATCACATTAACACTGATTGTAAATTTTGTGAAAAAAAGTGATAAATGAATAGAGAAGATTGTTGCTTTAAGAAAATTTCTCTCTTATATATCAAAAGAAGAGAGAAATAGGGAAAGAATTCGTCAAATCCCTCGGCTGTAGAAGAGAAAAATGTCACCCCACGCAAACTAAATGATCAAACATCACAATGTGTCCATGTCATTTAAAACATTTCATAATAATATTTCAGATTCCATGAAAATCAAAAAAGAGAACTACATATGACAGTAGCAGAGAGATGGGATTGGAAAAGTTGTGAAGCGATATGACTTCTGGGTCCTTTAAGCAAGTCACTACAGACTTGAACAGATAGATGCTTCTAGTTACTTCCAGCAAGAAGCAACTCGTTCTCAGAACCCTCATGGATTTTTTATCAAGGAAGATAATTAAAAACTCTCCTATACATATCTAAAAGTCTATGTCTAATTAGTCTCAAAGACCCTCAAAATCTTAATATAACTGGGCAAAAATACCAGATTTAAACTAAAAAAAAAGTTCATTTCAATAAGTCCAGAGTCTACTGTATGATAGCATTCTATTTCGTCTGATAAATTTTTGACATAAAATCAAAAGTAAAGAAGAAATCAATGTTGGCGAAATCGAAGAACTTACTGTAAATTCTGAGTTTCGAATAAGTTGCAGCGCTCCAAGCTGTGCGAACAAATTCGGTGCTTTGAGCGTCGTTTTCACTCAATACATTAGAAATTTGCATATTATTCGCAAGTTCTGACTGTTTTGCACAACTCAGTTTGTAGTAGATGCACCACACCAATACTATTGATAACGGAACAGTCGAAGACCGCATTTCATTGCTTTTCACATATCATACTATACTTTCGTTCCTTTTTGTCTACAGTTAAGATTGACAAGCAGTAGCAATATGTGTTTGTGAGATAGCAAGAATTAAGAAATCCAAAACATCAAAGGAGAATCAGTTGGAGCGATAAATGGTAAACGATTATAATGAGCATTGATTTTAAATCATTAAATGAAGCAGCCGATGAATTCAACAATGACAATTTAACATGTCGTATACGTACCCAGATTTCAGCAAGCACAAGTTTCACTGTAAGTCGAATAAAACAGAAATCGAAATTGCAAATTAGATTGTAATAGATCGGAAAAATTATGTTATTAACCATAAATCAATTAATATAAGCATTAGAGTAAACTTAAGCTCGGCCAATTAAACACAATTTGCTTGGCTAAATTAGTTGATATTACATATTATCATCGTTTATATGAAAACTATGCATTTTGAAGTTATTTTCCTGTCATTTATGTCTTTCATAAGTAAATCGTCTTCTTTGTAAGAGATTGAAGAATACGAGTGAAATAAATTTGCACGATTCTTGCCAGAATAAACTAGAAAATTCGTTTCTGATCATTTCGTAAATGTCAGCAACATTTAAGCCAAAAGTGGTATCGGTGCAGACTTTTAAGTGAAATCAAAGATTATTAAAATAAATCTAAAAGGATTCCTTCTGCCAGCTGACTTCATCTCATAGAAGAGAGTTAATGCTTTCGAATATTTTGAAGTTTGATAAGAATGAAACGAAAAATTCTCCATTTTATGCACTTCTGAAGAGAAGTAAAGAAATCAGAGTGGAAAATACCATAAAAAGTAAAAATATCGTTAAAAAAATGGAGAAATCGGACAAATGAGTGATATACAGTTTTTGGAATTTGTCAATTATTTTTCTTGGTACATTCCTCGAAAAAAAACGAAAAAAAGAAAAAAATTAGTTATTTTATTGTTTTTTGTCACTCATTTAAAAACTTGCTTCTTTTTCTTCTTTTTTAATCTGATATTTCTCAAAATAGGCTGATCTTTTGATTATTCAAAAGTACTTCAAATATCAAACGCAAATATATATATATATATATGTTATTGTTCCTGAATCTTTCAAAATGTTTATAATAGTTAGGATTGTTTTTTTTGATTATTTCAAATATTAAATTTTAATTTTTATCTGAATAACTTCAACCTTCCACGCTAATAACTGAAAGGCAAAATATACAGGACTTAGACAAGGACAAAATCCTTACAATATTGAACAAAAGTATGCATTTGTTTGTCTCACTATACGAACAAGAATGATAAAGCAGTTACATAGTTTAATCTAAAATGTTTTCGATCCATGATAATCTATTTTATTAGTGAAACATTGCAAAATGACAATTAAATTTTAGTTCGACATTTCCAGACGATAAATAAGACCAACTCATTTCAAAGAAATATATCGAAATCAATTTAAAATTCCGAATTGCTGAAGAACAATATTTTGAAGACGATATATTTGTGAAGCTTAAGCATAAATACTTTTCGTACGTGAATAGAATAACACACTTGAACAATGCGTATGAAATAAATGATGACAAGTAAAGTGCAAAATGCCACTTTTCTGATCAGTCATGCAAATTATTTAAACAATGAACCATTCGTGAAATACTTGATTAAAATGCAAGTAATGCAAGCAGCGTCATAAGTAGTAATAACATTGGAATTTTGTTTACCACTGTATTCGGTGATGAACGTCATACTCCCCGAATTTTGTTGAAATTTTATTTTCTTTTTGCCATTCAATTCCAGAATATTAGAAACAGTCATTGAAGTGAAAGTAATTATCATTTGTTCAAAGTATTGATGCACTTGCAGATGATCATAATTGAAAATATTGCCAAATATTTGTTGTTAACAGTTGAATTCTTGCGAATGAAATATTATTATGTAAATTACCTTCCTCAGTAATATTTTTAGCTCATCCCGAATTTCTTAGATGATATGAGAGGAAGTAGAAATATTTGAGGCAAAAAAAAGGAAAGATTTTCAATCCACCGATTAAAGAAATACCCACAGTTGAATTTTATTGAGTAATGATACGCAAATACGTCCTAGAAGATATCGACTGCAAGACTTTCCAGCTGTTGAACGAGTTCTAAAGCAACATTTATATTCACATCTACTGATTAATTTGGTTCTTCTAGAACAGGAGATCCAACTGCCCTCTAATGAAAGGTGAGGATTGCATGGTTAAATTGCAAGATAATGATACAAAAAGGTAAAATTATGTAGGGATTTATTATCTGTCACAATAACTTTATACGGGTAAGAGTATGGCTAGGTATCATTTTTTCGGAAGTGGACACTGGATAGCTATTTGGCCAGTGATGAATTAATGGCGATGGTAGACAGCATTTGGCTTTACAAGTTACTTGTAATTCAACAGAAAACCAAAAGGTCATCGGTGAGTGATACTGATTAAGAGTCAAAAACAGTTTTTGTTTTCTGCCCGATAGCTTTGGGAGAATAGCAGCATATTCGAAATGATTTTCGTCATAAATAAAGTCCTCTACTTTCAGTGAAGATTGAAAGCTATGGCCGCTTTCACTTATAAAGTCTTAGATGCTCTTGGGGACAAGCACAAATCTACGACATATATTAATAGCATTATTTTAATAAAACTTGCTTGTTGCAGTAGAAAAGATGCCTAATGGGAACAATTATTAAAAGCTGATTAAGACTTTGGCTAAATAAAAGCAAAGATATCGAACAAATGAAATAGTGCTATAGAAGGATAATGAATAATATCTATTCAAGGAAGCTGCAAGAAACAGACAATGATTGAGTTCAAACGTGACAATGGAGAGCTAAAATCTATTTCTCTGTATTCAACCAGTAAATTGTGATCCAAAACACATTTATTTAAAAAAGTCTCCACTTTATTTCAGATAACATGAATGCAATTTTCTGATTCAGTATAATAAGCTTAGAATCTTGCGCATTCCGAATTACCTGTCATGCTTATGTATGTCTTGACTGTGAAAGGCACTGACAATAATGTTGCGATTG
>NW_018108181.1:265737-278374 GCF_000183805.2 Loa loa | reverse complement strand
TATAATATATATATATATATATATATATATATATATATATATATATATATATATATATATATATATATACTATTTTGAAATTTTTGGTTGAATTGCAAGATAATGATACAAAAAGGTAAAATTATGCAGGGATTTATTGTCCGTCACAATAACTTTATACGGGTAAGGGTATGGCTACCTTTCACTTATAAAGTCTTAGATGCTCTTGGGGACAAGCACAAATCTACGACATATATTAATAGCATTATTTTAATAAAACTTGCTTGTTGCAGTAGAAAAGATGCCTAATGGGAACAATTATTAAAAGCTGATTAAGACTTTGGCTAAATAAAAGCAAAGATATCGAACAAATGAAATAGTGCTATAGAAGGATAATGAATAATATCTATTCAAGGAAGCTGCAAGAAACAGACAATGATTGAGTTCAAACGTGACAATGGAGAGCTAAAATCTATTTCTCTGTATTCAACCAGTAAATTGTGATCCAAAACACATTTATTTAAAAAAGTCTCCACTTTATTTCAGATAACATGAATGCAATTTTCTGATTCAGTATAATAAGCTTAGAATCTTGCGCATTCCGAATTACCTGTCATGCTTATGTATGTCTTGACTGTGAAAGGCACTGACAATAATGTTGCGATTGCAACATGTCACTTAGGAAAATCCAAAGTCGGAGAGGTAGAAAGAGTTCAAACATTTTTAAATACAACCAGGAAAATGAACGATTTAAACATTGCCAAAAATTTGATTCAACAAAAACATTGTTTTTCCATGGGAAATCGAGTAGTTAACATGGATACACACACATACGCACATATACACGCACACACGTATATATACAAATACACAGACATATTGAAGTGAATTCATATTGTTTACATGCTAATTTATAAATTTCGTTTAATTTCAAATAACATTCAGAAAATAAAACTGAAAATTATTCACAGCCATCAAACTTTTTGTGCATAGATTTAATTTTCATATAAAATTAATTTGAAATTTTATATTTAATGAATTTTTTATTTTCCATTTATTACTACATACGCTGGATTAAGCGACTTGGGACGTTGTTTACTACAAATATTTTTTGGTAAGAGAAAAAAAAGGCCATAAAACTGAAAGTTGGTGACACTTTGTTCTATCAATCTGTTATCAGAAAACTTAAAGTGACGAAGAAATGCAACAAAATTTTAAAAAATTGAAGAAATTTTTTAGAGTTGAAATGAATTCGTCGACAAAAGTTTACTCAGTTCATTTTAAAAAATGTGACGATAATGGAAAAATTATTATGTAGCAGAAATTTCAGACATTTATATGAATGTAATTTCGAGTTCTATTGCCATCCATTCCCGAAATAATGCATCCAAACAAATCATGAATGATTGAATTTTTTGCATTCTTAGAATGAATGAATGGTAATTGGGAGAATCTAAAAATTGCAAACGGAAATAAGAAAGTTCGAAATTACCAAAGTGGTTTGTTTATTTCCGTAAACTTCTTATGGAGATATAAAAACGATTAGTGAAGCCAAGCCATCAGAAGTAATTAGTAACACTTATCGTACCAAGACATATGAAGAAGTGCAATAACAACAAAAATATTATACTGTCATTTTTACGGCTTCTACTCAATAACATTCACATTTGACGCAATCAGTTCATCTGGGCTTAATTAAAACTTGAGAGTTGAGGCTTTTATTTTGTCAGAGAATATCTGACGATAAAAATTCATTTTCATAATAATTATTTAGTGTTTTTTTAAAATAAATTTTACAAATATGAGTCACTTTAATAACAACTCTAATGAGAATTAAATTGCAAAGTGCGTAAAAATTTGAACTAGTAATAATGGGCTAAGTGAAAGCCGGAATTTGAGCTAGGAATAATGAATATTGTTACCAGAGTAACTACATCTTTATGTCAAGGCCGTTGACTTTAGACGGAGTAGAATATGAAAAGCTTCAAAAAGTGGTGAAACTTTGCATCAAATTAATTTTTAGTTGACATTTTTTTTATTTTTTATTATATTTTTAAATGTCAACTAAATAAAAAAATATTTTTTTTATTTAGTTGACATTTAAAAATTTAGTATGGAAGTAATCTCACTTCTCATCTATTAAATTTGTAACTAATAATAGCATTTGGCTGCAGCAATAGTTTTATATAAGTGCAGAAGTACAATATGTCGAATAATTATTGGTGGTTGTTGTTTAAATTACTTTCAAGATAAGAGATAGCCTGCAACGTACTGCACAATTTCTACTGTTTTACTGATGTTGAAATGAAGTCAATTGAAAGACAGATAAATCAACTGATTAACTGATTATTCCACTTGCAGATACTGTGTGAACACTTTATTATCAATATTTTATTTGTGGAAGTCAATTCATTGTCATGCTGAGATCCAAATGTCTAAGATGATGGGGAAGACTTAGTTAAGCAATTAGAAATTTTTATGGAATTAAATTTTCCAATTTACAGTAGCCTGGTAGTTGAAACATTTTTAAACTTAATGGCAAATCAAACGTTGTATAGTTTGTTGCTGCCAAACGTACACTGCTACTGTTTGAATTAGTGCCTATTACAAAATTATAGTGCAAATGCACAGTATAAATTGTATCAGAGCAGTTCACTGAGCTAGGATTTATAGTAATTGTATTGAAGCTTTTTTAGACAAGTTTAAAATGGGGAATATTGAGAAGCAAGAGTCATTGTGGGAAAGATAATAAGACACATGACACAATTACAAAAGTGAAAAAAGTTGTGAGCACAAAGTTAGCTGTTGTGTAAATTTAAACCAAGGAATGACAAACGTGAGCAATACTTCTGCGTGGTCATTGAACAATGTCGCATTTCTCTATGATGAATAAGAACATGAGTGAACATTCCTATAATTCATGCTTTGGATTATGACAACAAAATTTTTATACCACCATTTACTGGATTCAAAGGTTTGACATATTTGTGGTGTTAATGACAATCATTCATTCTGTACTCTAAAAAGCTTCAGCTTCAAACTCAGAAGTTATTTCATCATTTACAGGGCACAGTAACACCTGCTTAAGGACGATCTTCTGGTGAGATAAGAGATTGCTTCATTTACTGCTAGTTAATGCAGCATTGAAAAGTTAGCAAGAAATGACATCTACCTGACTTTGGGAACTTTGCAAATCTAATTTTATAATTTAAGTTTTGAACACACTTTTTATCCGTCAAGTTTACAAAAAATTTCATCAGATTTCTAACTTCTCGAAAATACTAGGAAGAATCTCCTTTTTCAGTTAACAATCATTGGTTATACTAAAACTTGAACAAGTCACTGATATTTCCATAAATCAAAATGTCATTCTTTCACCTAGTGTTCATCTTTATTAGAAGTTCTAAAGGACGAAAATAGAATAGTTACCGAGGAGTGAATTCCCCACTTCGTTTTGCCAGGATGAAATGTTTTTTAACAATAAATGGAAAATGTTAATAAAGTCTGGTTCACTTTGTGGAAATTCAGTGATGCATGTAAGAAATAAAATTAGAAATTTCTTCAATAACTCTTTAGGAATCGTTTTGCGTTCCGCAAGTCATATCATTTGCTTTTAGCATGGAATAAGTTCTAATTCAGTAAAGAAAATTTGTGATTATGCTGCAAATTAAACTCTCTAACTAAAGCTGTTTCTTTCTTTTTTTTAATACTCCCATCTCATTCACTTACTCTTTTCCTTCCATAATTTACAAACTCCCATAAATCTCGAGTAAATATTTGATATTTCTCGTGATTTTTGCGTAAAATTGCAGTTATTAGTGGTCGGTGCTTACTTTCCTTTCTTACTGAGTCTGTTTCAAACATCAAAGTGCCATCTTTCCTCCTACTTTTAATCTATTCATATTTTATGCTACTCTCAAGCAATAAATACCATATTTAATCACATTCAATGAGTAAAACTCTCTTAAAACTTCCCTATTTCATCCATTTTTTTCAGAAGTCAAAATTTCCGCAGTATGGATCGCAATCATTAGATAATATTGAAAGATTTAATAACAACACTGTATAGACAGAGTCATTTCGGAGTCAACGCATTGTTTATTTAAGCACTTAGCTTAAAGTGATATAAGGGCTCTCAGATCGATATGGAAAAAACTTCATTTCTGTACTAAAAACATTCAAGAAAAACATGCAGCAATGAATACTGGCAGAATTCCTGAGGGCTACCAAATATCATTTCATGATTCATCCCAGGAAATTGCAAAAAACCTGAAATATACTTTTTGTTGTTTCATTAGTTGAAGAAGCAAAAGTCGGAAATATCAGAAAAGTAAATTAACTTAAAAAGACAGAATCTTCGAGATAACATATAGTAAAGTAAAAATGCTACCGCGGTTTGAAAAGGCCCAAAATCTGAAGGGAATTGGACCAATGATGCTGCATTTAAAGGAAAACTGACAACTGAAAATGGAGTTAAGAATGAAGTTCCTACTATCTCAGCTCTATTCTACTTTGATTTTCAAAAATAAACTAATTAATCATCAATTTTTCTTGCTATATGCGTTGAGAGAGTAAGAATTGAATAATCATCAGTTCAATTTAACTCAGTCAGAATTTATTAAACTACTCAAAAATATATATGAAATAGTTTCGATTAAACTGCAACGAAGTATAATTTATCCTTCAAATATCAATCCAATCAAATGCTCATTATTCCGCAAGAATGGATGTCTTTTTCGACATGACTAATTTTTTAAAAAATCAATGAAGCGCCAAAAAATGAATTATAAGGGCAGTACTTTGCCAATGTTGATAATTCAACGCAATAATATCAACATTTTGCTTGTTGTCATTATCAAAAGAGCGGCATATAACTTAAAAGTTGACCGCATTTGTTATTTTTTTAAAGATTTTTCAATTAATTTTGTATTTTTGTTTGACTATTTAGTTGAAAAAAATTTTGGAGCAAAAAATTCGATCGATTTTGAGTAGGAGAACCTTTTTGGTTTTGTTTCCACGGGAAAAAAAAGGTTCATTTTTTGAGTTGATTTCGAAATAGTCCATCATATAATCTATATTGGTTAAGAGAAATTCTGAAACCTGTTTTTTTTCCAATCGAAAGAAAAACCACAGAAGATAGCTGAAAGTAACCAAAAAACGTTTGAGGTTTCAAGTAGGGTTTCTTCTGGCTGGCGAATCTTTTTCTTAAAACTTCTTAACGTTTATAAATACTTAAAGCTATCTTTTATAAATACTCTTTAAAATTTTTTTTAAAGTTTATAAATACTATTAAAGTTTATAAATACTTAAAGCTGGTAATATTAAGGTGACTTATTTTGAGGCTTAACCAAGGGTAGTGGTAATATTAATAGTAAATCAAATTCAAACAGTATTTTGCTTTTATGCTTTATATTCGTGCAACCAAGAACGAAAAAGTAATAATTGAAAAACTGTTTTAAAATCCCATTAACTGTATACATATTTATTTGGTAAGATAGTAATGCTTATCATTGATATTCCATCATAATACTGAAAATGAAAGAAATCAGATGAAAGCAGGATGAGTTTTATTATGAAGAAAAATAAGATGAATATTGGCATTGGTATTTTGCAAATATTAGGAAACAAACTGCAATTTAGCTCATTTCTGATATGTACATGCGAAGTATCTCGCATCAAAATTATGGATTATCCATGATTAGTAAGGTAGACTATATGAGAGGCCATACACTCTAACAAATTTATCTTGATAAGTAAATAACTGTGAAATAAAATTTATGGCAAATTGGTCGTTTAATGAAATCTAGGAGCTATATGATGATTTTAATTTTATTGTTGTTTGTTTCAAAGACAATTTATGATTTCACATGTTAGCAATTCTCACTAAATGCTACAATCAGCAAGAATAAGCTAATAGCAAAAACTCGCAATATTTTTGGATTTCTTCAAGAAAAAAAAAAGACCCTAGGTACATTTACTAGACTCTATGACAAGTTTGTCATGAACCAAACAATAACGGCATTGCAAATATGGAATAGTGAAAAGATATTCGCTTTCAAATTCAATGGATAATTCCAGAATAACAAGCGAACTTAAAGTTTTGATTATATACATATTTATGCAATTCACATGAAAAGAAACATTTCTGCTGGCGGTAATAATACGCCTGAGAATTTCTGCCATCATTAGATATAATGGGATGAAATGATGCATGAAAATTGTACTACAGCTATTTAAAAACAGAAACATACAACGTTTGAGTACCTTTTTCAAATTATTTTCCGAAGTTTCTCTCTATATCTGTCAAAGAAACTTGGCAAGTTGATCAATGAGTCAATTCATCGTAGGAATATTATCCTGTATATAATTGGCTTGGCTGTAGTTACTTGCCATGATAATCAAAAAATCGCATAGTTTAACATGACATTTTATAATAATATCAGTTAACATTTATAATATCAATACTTGTGTATGTAAATGTGTTTAGAAATTAACTATTACTGTTGTTGATGTTGTTGGTTGCAAGTTGCAAATATTCTTTCGGTAAGGACATGTTTGCGGCTATTTCATTCGTTATCATGATAATCCGTGTTAGTGGTAAATATAATGCCATGCTGAATATCACTATCACTGTGGCCGAAGTTAACTCGTCATCGTCAAATACTAAATCTGAAATTTATATCAAAAATTTTTGCAGTAAATTGGATATGAAGCAAAATAGAGATATATTCGATATAATGTAAGTATTGACGATCAGCTGTTAGAGAATAAAATGTTCAATCAGCTGAATTCTCTAACGTGAAAGTTTATTTTTATCATGGATGACATTGTATGAGCATGGAAATCTAGTTATTTTAACTTGGTTGCTAGAACGAAAACAAAATCGTTTTCTTTCAAATAGACAAAATGTAATCAGTGATATCACATTGAGAAATGATTATAATGCCGAAAATCAAATAGCATCAGTGAATTTATCATTATCAACATCAACGGTAGGTAAAATTCTTGGAAATTGTCAATAAATGTGACATAAACAAATACCGGAATTTGAGAATCAGTTTCACGAGAATAGCCAAAATTTGTACCAAATAAATTATTGGGATTCATTTTGCTTGGAAGCGATGGATGAAAATGATGCATACTTAGAATGATATATCATGCTTAGTAATTTCGGAGAGTAAATTAACCAGAGTATCACGAAACTTTATAATATAAAGTAGGACAGAGAATTTCGAATGAAATTTCAGTCGAGCAAGAAGTCTTCTCATGACTTCTTCTGAAAGATATGAAACACAGTTCGTATATTTGTAAAAGGTTTTATTATATTTCTTCGAAAACATACAATTATTCATCATTAATTTTAGTTAATAATATTTTAGATTTTAAATACAATGGGTTTTAGTGCATGCAATAGATTTGCACGATTGTAAATCATTCGAGTATCATAAAGAGAACTGCAAATTTCAGGCCTTATTACAGGATAAGGTAGACCTTTGGTAGAAAATGTAAAAGGGAGTTTTAGGGACAAAGCAGATGGTAAAACTTGAAAATGTTAAACCAAGAAGAGACAAAAGGAAGAACTGAGACTGTAGGTTTCAGAGTGTCCATATGCCCACGATAATGGCGATGAAATGAACAGAGAAAAGGAAAAAGCAGTACAGGCTTAATCATCATTCTGCAAGCCTTTCTTCCATTTATTTAATGCCGAGATTTGCATGAACTTCATATGTATTGAATTTAGAATATACTAAGCCTAGAGTCAATGTTTAAGGCATTGTTGGACGTTAGCTAATAGATTTTTCCGATGAATGGTTTTTGAAAAGGAAGTAAAACATCCTTAAAAATAAGTGTTTTTTCAATTTCGAAGATAAGCAGTCCCATTCATTCTTCTTCACAAGGTAAAGGATTACAGCCCGGTCTATCCTTCCAACACAAGGTAAAGGACGAGTTCAACGTTCAAACAATAATACTGAAAAGAAATTTAGTAGAAAGTAATCAGTTCTGTTCATACTGCATATATATCGATATTTGCACAGAAATATTAATAAAATTTTCAAACGAAGTAAATGAAAGTGGAATTATAAATTACGAGTGAATTTGCAGTTGTGGCGCATTTATGTGAATTTTTGAGTGCATAATTTAACTAAAAATACTGAAAATTCATCCACTAAAAGCATAATTTACGGGAAATTGCTAACTCCTATCACCCGAATAATGTCAAAGTTTGCATTACTGGACAGTTAAATTGCTATAAGCCATATATAACCCAGAAATATATATATATATATATAGAACAACTCCTGACAAAATTGATAAAATGCCTTCAAATGAAACTGAAAAACTCAGGAATGTAGTATTGTGTAGTATTGTCATTTTAGGCGTTAAAGTCGTTAACTGAAAAGATTAATTGACTTCTGACGGAATGATTTTCGACCTGACATTACTGTATTCTCTTTAGCAATAACACTCAATACTTTGTCTCCACAGACCATAATTAAGGAAAATAACATTCTTCGTTTCAGCACAGGAAAATTCAAAAAGAAAGCCTATGAGCCTTGTGTTGAAAATAATATAATTTAAAGTGCTAATCTGCGCACCACATTTCAGTTCGTTTTCGTATACATGCTTAGGTGATGATCTGATAGCGTTATCACTTCTTTTTTGGGCACTTTAGAAATTTTTTCTGAAATGAAGGCACTAAAACTAATGTGTTGCTAATTTTACTATCACTATCATTTATACAGTGAATGAATGAACACAAAATAGTCTCTGAATTACAGACTGATAGGATAAGTTGACGTGAAAGCTGAATGCTGCAGGATGGAGTGAAAATTCCGCAGGGATTATTAAGATTTAAATGAAATGGGCATGAGAAGGAAGAGAATGTGGTAGCGAATTATCGTTTTCAGTTTGAAATTGACGAAGACAGCAGTGCATTAAGTAGAGAAAAATATCATATAGCTTCTAAGAAGCTTTAACAAGCAATTTCAATATTTCAAAAGCATGACTCTAGGATACTCTTATCCCTTTAAGAACCATCAGACAAGGAGAAGGCAACTGTCATTGTACGTTGTTACTTCAAGCAAACCACTTTCAGCTTCATCAATAGAACAATATCGTCGCTTGACAATCAAAAATGTATTCCTCTTTCTCAGCTTACTGTGCGGTTAAAATCATAATCATCAGCAGAACTATAAATGATTAAGATTTGGAACAAAAACTGATATGGGTTATAAAGGAATAAATCACACGGTGAGAAGTTGCGAGATGATAATAAAGTAGTTCCAGAGAGATAAATATTGCTTCGTCACTGTTAATTGGGAAAGTATTTCAGAATTACAATGATTGCAAAATTGTGCAGAGCTGTAATTATGGCACTCATAGTTAAAGAATGCGTTGCAACGACTTTTGCAAATAATTTGTGATGTCAACTGATAATAACTTGACTTGAATTTGGAAAATTGGTAAGCAAACTTTATTTTCAGAATAGCCAATTGCCAATCTAAATGACATTACAAGTAATCTTCAGCATTGTATAACAGAAGGTTTTGTCTTTTTTAATTTTGTCAAAAAGACAAAAAGTAGGTTGAATTTTTTTTATAAATTATGCCATATCAAACAGGTGCTATCATATGACATAACAATGTAGATTAAATTTTGTATTAAACTATCCAAAAATTCATAACATCTCAAAATTGATATTTGTAAAAGTATGGTAGAAGAGATTGAAAATTTTTGAAATGGTGAATTTTGTTCTCTTAAATTTAGTTTTATTTTTTTTGGTTAGAAACTGATAAAATCAACGTGCATGATGTAACTTTCAGCTGTAAGTATATTTTTAAATTTAAGTTAAGTTTGAAAAATTATAGAATCCACTAAACTAGATTAACGATAAATTTATGTGGCAGGCTACTGATGTCAACAAAGCATGCACATATTTATCAGAAATTCGTGCCAAGCAGCCCGCACAACTCACTATAATTCGATATCTTTCCTAGCTGAACCCCAACTTTCTTTTCTTCCAGAAGGAAAGAAGAGGCTATTTATGAAATAATAACCTTTAATGTCATGAGAGTACACAATAATAACAAAATATGGCACTTCACTTCAACAAACATAAACCCAACTTTGCTTTTGTTGTTAAAGGCCTAAAAAGTTTACGCATGTTCCAAATATTTTAAATTTTGTTTTTCCGTTTGCTCATTGTAAAGGAATTTATTCTTTCTCGACAGGCTAGGCTAACTTGGATTACTTACTGAGTAGACGATTTCCTTAAAAAAACCGTACTTAAAAGCTAAATTAGCTAAAATGGTTCATAATCAAAATCAATTCGATAATCTTCCAAATAAATGTTGCTAAATGGTTTGTTAGGTCACTGAAGTTCCTTACTGAATGGATATTAATTATGGAAAAGTTATTCATATGCAGTCTACTACTGACTACTCCCACTTGTAGACTGCAATCACTTTGCAAACATAAGCGTGCACCTGTACTTCTGATGCTATCGGTGAAATTATGTCCGAATAATTACACTATACAAGTTAGTTGACGAAAGTTGATTCAGCCTTACCGGATAATATCGGTCATCGAAATCAGCGGGCATTAATTCGGTTTATTAAAATATTTCCCTGGTAATCGCACTCGTTATTGTTTTTAAGTTAAATGTTATCACCTATTCTTTCAATAAATTTAGTTTAGATTTGCTTAGAAAAGCTGATTAGTTAGGTTTCCGGGCCCAGTAATTCCAATATTTGAAAAGTCATGCATTCGGATGCGTGATTGATGGATAGTTACCCGGACGACATTTGACAATTGATTTTTTTAGCAGCTGAAACTGAATGATTGCAGAATTGGTTGGGAAAGGATCATTTCTCAGTAAATTTTGAAAGATTTTTGTTACATAAATTATGTGTAATTCAGTTAAAATTGTTGTGCTCGAAAAATTAGCATTCGTTTATTACTATTTTCCCGGGAAATTCTTGCTCCACCTCATTTACTACAACATTATAAAATTTTTGCAACATTAATCATCTGAAAACCTCGCCTGAAAAAATTTACAGATAGGTAGGTATTAGGAGCAATAAATTTAGCATGAAAAAACCAAATTTTTCAGATACACAAACAAGTACTTTAATTTTTAAAGTATTTTAGTACTTTAATTTTTCAAAGTGTTTTAGTACTTTAATTTTTCAAAGTATTTGTTTATGTATTTGAATCCAATTTAAATAAACCTAAATAAATTTAAATAAAATAAAGTTTCTAAAAGATGAAGTAGAGAAAGCAATAAAAAATTTAGCAAAAAATGCAAAACAAATAAAAGAAGATCTGAGAAGCTGGATGATAAATTTAAAAATTCTAAAAAAACTGATCACATCTCATGAACAAACTGCTTCAAGTTAGAATCCTGATCCTCGCGGCTTTTTTGGTTCTAAAGAATGTATCATTGTGAATAATACCGTTAGAAACATGAAAAGGTAGATTATTTTACAAAGAAGAGCAGCAAACCAAAAATTTTTATTGTGAGATCAAAAGTAAAATATTATTCGTAATTTTAAGCAAGAAATTTGATATTTTATATTTTAAATAAAGCAATAAATTGTCACAAATGCAGCAAATCATTTTCCTTCTATTTCATGTATTTTTTTTCCTGAGGCATATTTTGGACGAAGAAAATTATTTGCTGAGAGATTCTGATAATATTCTTTTGTAGCCGCCTGAGCATTTTTCATTTGCTTAATAAATTCCATTTGAATAGTATTGAAACGTGTTCAGTACCAATAGTTTTCCAAATTTAAATTGTTTCAATAAAGATAAAAAAATTTGAAATTGCGGTCCACAAGTTAAAATAATGAAGCAAAAAAATAGCAGAACGGTGAAAAATTGTGAAGAATTTTTTCATGCTCTGACTAATAATTGAAAAGTCAAAAACTGAATGCCAACACTTCCAGCCCTCCTTTAATAGTTGAGTAATGACCGCTTCATGCATATTTAAACGCAGTCTATAAAGTGTCCTATTCTCTGCTTCTAAAGCAAAGAAAATATAACGTTATGGGAATTTAACAAGCTATATTGAATGTGGAAAGTCACACGTGAAGTTAGAATTCTGTCAAATTATAACTTCCATTAAATGGTATTAATAGAAGATTAATTCATAGGATGAGACAGATCGATAATTTGATTTCATCCGATCCACACTCATATGGTATCTCTTATACATTTCCATCATATTCTTTTAAATAAAAATGTGATGAATGATACAAATACAAATTAGAATCAGCACAACGATTAAAACTTTTTCTTTGGTATAACTTTGAGGAATTCGGGTGCCCGTATAAGCCATTCTGGCCAGGAGCCAAAATAAATACTTGAACTGTAGCCACACTTCCTCAATGCAAACCAGGTCAAGCTAGAACGAATGGCTGATGACGAGTACACGATCACTGATCGATTCTCGTTTAGTTTTTTCGAATGAAGCTGAGCTTTCAGATCCAATTTATCGTACCATTTCTGATCATTCCAATCATAAATATCTTTTGCTGGGATATTAATTGCTGATCGAATATGACCATGTATTGCATCCGACGAAATGCCTTCATACTGCTAAACGAGAATAGCAGAAATAATAAATGAACGAAGTGCTGAAGGGATTGAAGTATTA
>NW_018108181.1:251258-265524 GCF_000183805.2 Loa loa | reverse complement strand
ACACTCATATGGTATCTCTTATACATTTCCATCATATTCTTTTAAATAAAAATGTGATGAATGATACAAATACAAATTAGAATCAGCACAACGATTAAAACTTTTTCTTTGGTATAACTTTGAGGAATTCGGGTGCCCGTATAAGCCATTCTGGCCAGGAGCCAAAATAAATACTTGAACTGTAGCCACACTTCCTCAATGCAAACCAGGTCAAGCTAGAACGAATGGCTGATGACGAGTACACGATCACTGATCGATTCTCGTTTAGTTTTTTCGAATGAAGCTGAGCTTTCAGATCCAATTTATCGTACCATTTCTGATCATTCCAATCATAAATATCTTTTGCTGGGATATTAATTGCTGATCGAATATGACCATGTATTGCATCCGACGAAATGCCTTCATACTGCTAAACGAGAATAGCAGAAATAATAAATGAACGAAGTGCTGAAGGGATTGAAGTATTATTAATGAAATATTGGTATAAGATATTCCAATATTTTCATTTAGTGAATTATCAGTCTAATACTTACTTCATGATCCTGGCCATCCACCAAGTCATGCGTCCTCAATTCTGTATTTGTGAGAACGTCATCAAATGTACAAATTACCTGTTGTAGACAATCAGTTAATAAGCATGAGTTAAATTTTATAAAAACATATTGAATATTTTAATCTCCGTCATGAGCTTATTTTGTAACTGTTCAGTTTTATCTGCTGATAACTTTACGCAATCGGTACTCATGCTTACTGCGGTATTCCATTCAGCTCGAAAATGACCATTGCGTTGTGGGTATGTTCCATCACCACTCTCCGTTCTATATTGTGCTGAATTTTTCTTCAGCTTTTTCCACTCGTTAATGCCACCGGAATACAATGAAACTTTCTGATGTCCAAAGAGCTGAAGTCGAGGTGTTAATGTGTAGGAATTTAAAGTGATAATTCCTGTTATATGATGAAATTATTATCATCACTATATCATAGCAAATTACTAATCATTTCCTAAAAACAAAACTGGTATTGCTAGTTTTCCTGATTTTAACAATCTCAGATCATAGAACTTTATTACCGTAAAGATCCAGAAAGCGTGCGTAGCCCAGACAACTTCTCCACGATCATAAATAATTATATAGCAATCTGAATCTACGCCTAAACTTCGAGTGTATCGTTGAAATTGAAGGGGATGAATGGGTGCACCGTTTACACTCAAATTTGCAAACTGTAAGAGACGTGCCGATTCAATATGTTCCTCGCGATATTCTCTTCTTAAATGCGATGATTCATATCATGGGGAAGTATGTAAGGATCGGAAATGAGCACATAATCTGGAAGAATCTACATAGCAAGCAGTGAAACTAACTTCGATTCTTCACTTCGATCAGTACCCGCTTCAAATAAGCATATTTTCCGCCTTGTGATTAGCAACGTGAGGAGGAAGGTTGCCACAATTTCGTCTTCCACCTTCGATTTCATTACATTTGTATCGGAACTATTGGGCACATTTTCAGTGGGATGATTATCCTGAACCTGTAAAAGTTTTTAATTCCATATGCTCAAAACAAGCTAGAAAACTAGTTCGATTTTTCATTTGAACGTAGAAAATATAAAAAAAAGATGAAAAGTGTTAGGTCATAGAAATATCAGAAATCATGATTGTTTCAATTTATATAATTATTATCGATATGATCTAGCACGAAATAAAATAGCGATATTAATTTTCAGTTAAATGTTTTCTACCACTTGGAAGATAAAGGAAGCTATTAGTTAATCCTGCAAATTTTGATTTAATTGATGGAATTGAAATAAAATAGTGATTTATGACCATATCAGTTCCTTCATTTCACATTATTTCATCACCTCTCAAATTACATACCTTAGGGATTATAGACTGTGGTATATTTTTGAAATTAACATCTTTTTTTGAATCCCAGGCTAAAAAATAGGCCAGCGATAGAATAAATAGTATGGTTACTGTAGCCAGCAAGCATCCCAACGACATCACCTTTGAATTACTACCACTTCTCTGTAATTTTTGAATTAATTATTTTATCATTTTATTGCTCCCTTTCAAGCATAAATCGTATGGTGTTTGATTTGACACGGGGTGAACACCGAGTCGTTTGCTAGCTCCGCGACAGTTTTTCCCAATGGCAATGACATAACCAATCTGTATGATTCCTCTAATCCTTCGACCAAGTTTAAATTTTAAAAGTTCAAGGCTGCAGTTATTATTGTTGTGCAAATATTTCGGCACATCGATATATTTGATTTCAATCTAATACCAGATATTTATCTTCCTTCTTTAGCACATAGAAAGATCCTGACGTGGTAAAATAACAGATAGGAGTTTCTATTCTGATAAATTTGTGAAGTTTTTATTAAGTTTTGAATAAAACGAACCTGTTTATGCTCTATGACAAGATGCGTTGGAATTATTTTCTGCAACAAATTCATTGGTGGTGGTGGTGGCGGCGTTTGTTTCTCAAATTCAAGTTAAAGTAAACTGGACAAAAATTTTAGTAATTTCGAGAAAAAATTTCACACTCCAAACTTTTCCAAAATTTAATGACTTTGACTTCAAACTAGAAAAATATTCAGATGAAGAAGAATCCAAAAAATGTTTCTATTTATTATAAGTGATAAAAAGCATTTCTTCTGCATTCTTTTTGTGTACGATATCGTACTTTCAAAATTCTATTAAACTTAATTAAGCCTGAGGCAAATTCGATTTCAAAAAGACAGAAACGGAGACCTGGAAAAGATCAGGTGGCCTCGAATAATAATATTCAGGATCCTCATAATCTTTTTGTGACCCTAAGATTCCATTGTTATAATTATTTTGATTGGATAATCCATTTCCAGTGCAATGGAATGTTTGCGCTTTAGCAAACCGTAGATCAGCCATCGGCATTTTCTTTTATCACTGCGCTACGCCTAATGTTCCTCTTGTGACTTTTGCGGTGACATTTGCAAAAAACCATGAAATAATTCAAATAAAGTGCAGAATCAAATGAAAATAATTATTTGATTCCGACAAGTAAAAAAAGTCGTAAATTTTCATCTCTTGTATGAACGCTTTTTGAAACGAATGATTGTTTAACAAATGAACGCAAAGCTGTTCAGAACTTTTGTCGCGTAAGGAAGAATAAATGGGAAAAAAAAGTGTGGATTTAATTATGTTTATCAATTATAAATCATTATTAATTATAAAATGCAACAAGCAAGCAGCATAAATACGAAAGGAAGACAAAAAACTCCGACAATATGCCTGATAATGCATTAGTATATTGTGACCCACAGGTGAAAAAGCAATGAAAAAGTACGGTAACAAAAAGATTTGGGATAACAATATTTCAATGTATAGGATGTATAAAACTTAGAATTTTTTAACTGACGTAAAATTTACAATTCGGTTGATTAAGGTAACCATGGAACTCTAGCAGATTTTGAAAACGTTTATTCTCAGTTATTCATTACCAATACCTTCAATTAACTCGTATAGTTAAATCTTTATCAGAGCAGAAATTGTATGTCTATCTCTAGTAGTTATCTCACATTTCCAAAAAATTTCTCGATTTTGGTATTTGTGTAGAAAAGATTTTGCTTGATAGTTTGAAATGAAGAGATGAAATGTTGAAGATATAGAATTCATTGAAAATGTTGGGGAAAAATTTTTCAGGTAGGTGATTTGTTGTTAATTGCTGGAAACAAAGACTTTGTACTTCGAAATTTCAATGAATTTATTTTGCTTTCAATCCGAAATTCCTTTTTCTCTCTCTCACACTTTGTATTTTTCAGGAAAAATAATTTTATTAATTTTTTTTTGCATGAGAATGGAGAGAAAAATACAAATAGAATTAGAAAAGACAGCTGTTGAAAATCGTTGACAACTTGACTATTTTCATAAATGCAGCATTTCAGCCACAATGTTCATCGTCAAAACGATTTATATGAAATACTTACGGACTTGCTGGCTTCAATTCTAATCGAAAAAGCTTTTGAAACTTTGCCAAATATTTTTTTCTGATAAAGTCAACGCTCATAAGGTTTGTTTATTTTGGGATATTGCGGTATGTCTAAAAAGATTTTTATGGTCGCAAGAACATTTAAACTGAAAGGTTTTGATCTCTAATTTGTGTATGCTTTTATAGCTCTGTAATATCGAAACAATTCCTTTTGTTTTTTTTTTAAAAACAGTTTCCTTTGGAGATGTAGCAGCAGGAACTAATACTGGTACTAAAATTCGAGATTTCAAGTGAAGAATGAATGGGAGAACTGCGCCCACTGACCATCTGTTTGCGAAAATGGAAAAATTATTTCACAATAATACCAAAAAAGCGGCAAATGTCTCTCGTGGCTTTCTTCATACTCTCCTGAGGAATTTGAGAGCATAAAATGCACAAAAACTGAACAAAGTCTTTGCATCTGGAATAATGTTGGTGCAGTGAAAATCATTCGAAGACTTCTTTTGGAAGGGATCTCAATTACTGATAATAAAGCGGAAGCAGAAGAAAGTAAACGAATAGAATTGAATTCGATAGGTAAAACGTATATGATTGAATGCGCAAATAGCATGATATCATGGATAAATCTGACATTTTTGGAATAGTTAGTAAAAGAGATTCAATTTATTTTAGATTTATATAGAAATATGCCCTTATAAAAAGTTCGACATAAAAGAAAAAAACTGGTCGCAATTTGTAAATAGTGTAATGGTCTGACACGGTGCCGCATATCTCTCAAAGAATTTGCGGTCAGTCGAATTGAAATGTCACAGTAAAATCATACTGTGACAAAGAAAGCATGGTGGTGTGGTCAGGAAACATTAATCAAAAAAAAAAAACATTAATCAATGAATTTCCTTGTCCACAAGACATTTTCAACGATGGTCAATTATTTCCAGTGCGCCACACTTCCTTAATTTGACAATACATTATTTGTACAGTGAGCATGACAAACTGGATGGAGTGCAGCACATGCAGGCTGTAACTATTTTAAAGTATATTTTTTTCATCGATAAAGAAATGAGAATATTTCATATAAATAAATTCTAAATCATTAACGAATGAAAATTCAGTGAAATTAGAATTGCAATCCTTAATAGTTATAAATATAGCAAAAAATTTCAACCTTTTTTAACAGAGATAATAGTAACTCTTTCATTTTCATTGAATAAAAAAAAGAGAGGAGAATAAAGGCGAAGAATGGCGGAACATGCCGAAATACCTTTGAAGGTCAAAAGCAACTATGTCTAATATTTCTCTGCAGAGGGAAAGGGAAGGAACGAATGATAGGTTTTGCAATTTTTGCAAATATTTTATATCACAGAAAAAATCGACAATAATGACTTAGTATGGTTTTTTTTTCCGGTTTAGTAAATTACCGCACTCGTAAAAAATGCACAATAACTGGACAATTATCATATTATTTTGCATATCCTACAGCCGGAGTGCTTAATTGCACACATTATTCATTTTTTCTATATTATGCTTTCGCTGTATTGGGAACTCTAAAAACGGAAAAACGGAAATTTGGAGATAGGAAAGGCGAGGGAAGCAAACGATGGAAGACAAATAAGTTGGTAACGAAGATATTTAATCACTGATCATTTATCAGTCCAGTGTATGGTAAGTAAATCACGATAAATTATAATTGAAGCATTTGTACACTTAAAACTTTCGACATTTAAAAATTTCTTATAGTTGTTATCTTGTCTTCAACCTTCTAATCTTTAACATTGCTGTTTACTTGGTTATCCATTTATCTTCTAACAAATTCATTGGAAGAAGTAAACAACTTTTTATTTTCAAATGCTTCGATAGTGCCATATCCTTTCTGAAAACCATTGATGGATACCACCTTTGTGGCAGAGCAAATTTGAGATCACCGCTGAACTTTGAAGCGTATTAAATAGTCCAACAGATTGATTCTTCAGAAATTCGAAACCGAGAGATTTGCTTAACAGTTAAGGCCAATATAAATGAATCAGAAAAATATGTTGGGAAAGTAATGAGTTGGAGACACTTTGTCTATAAATTCTTTTCATCGTCCTTTTCAAATTCCTTTTTATTTCTATTTTTATCATAAATGGCATGGTGTGTTTTGAAGATATTTACTTACTGGTTATTTTATTAGTCCAGTGTATGGCAAGTAAATTGGTGGGAACCGAAAGCAAGATGTTCAGTGGATTTTGCTGAGAACAGAGTCAGGCTATCATATTCCAGTTAAATCTATAATCCGCTATACTTCTGAAAATCCAAAACTATCCAAAGCTCTAGATCTGCTTCAGTTGATAGCAAATAGTGACTTCTTGATAATTATTAATCAAATTTATCACAATTGAATCAGTTTCCAAATTCTATTTTTTGAATTATTGGAGACATATGTCCTGTATAGCTTTAGTTTTGCATGATACTACTACTCAAAACAATGATACAGAAATGAACTCTCTAATACCATTTTAAGTTGTATTCCTTCGAGATAAAACTAAAAATTTCTCATTTTCCATGGAATTATTCAGCTTAGGATCCAAAAAAATATTTTACCAGTTAACAAAAATGATTGAGAACTGTCTCGATAAATATATGGAACAGAATTTTAAGCAAAACTTTGAGATTTCACTAACGGTAATTCTGAAAAAAACTGTGATATTGTTATATTGTGACTAGTAAACTGAAATAAATTAGTATTTGAATCACAAGTACAATATATAAGCGTAAGTTTGATAATTTATACAATAAATTTAATTCTGGTCACTAAAAACATCGCGTTTTTTAAAACAATAACCTATATTTTTAAAAAAATGGGTTTGCAAAAAATGAGCTACTAAAATTTAACTTTGTAATGACCGAAACTGGACAATTAAGTAATCACGCTTTAAAAGAATTAGTGAATTTAGTGAATGTAGTAGCATTTTCTGTAACCTAATTGCTTCAGTTTAATAACTTTTCAAGCAAATTTATTGCACTTAATTTTTGATGCAAAAAAAAGCAGATTGTTTATTAAAAAAAATGAAAACCAATCGATATTCAGCAATAAAATAATCCACTTTCGTGGAGAAGTTTAAGTATGCTTAACAATACTTTGAAACATGCCAACTCGCTTCAAATTTTTTTCAATCACCATAACGATGACACTACCTAAAATCATTTGAACCTGATTGGTATCAGTGGCACAAGTTTGATGCACATAAATCACTTTTTCCGGATTAGCATTTAATGCTTCAAAACTTTCCCTTATAAAAGCTATCGAGTCCTCATATGTTTCAGGACCTGAAAAGTATGTTGAGCTTGCATAATTTTTTTCTGAAATACTAGAATTCAAGTATTGAAACTTCCAAAAAGCAAGAGATGCGTCTTACAAAAACAATAAATACAAAAAACACATCGTTGAATAATTTTGTATTTTTGCAACTTTATAATTGTTTGTAAAAAGACTTTTTAATTTGCTTTTTTTTTTAATCTTTGTAAAAGTTTAAATTTATTTCGAATTCAAAATAGCAAATAACAACATCATTTTAATTCGTCACGAAAATTTTCAAAAATTATGAGAGTACCAAAAATGTTTGCTAACTTAAGCAAGAATAATATTACTCTTTGATGAGCAAGTAAAAATTTGAGGCGCTTAAAATAGATGGAAGAGAAAAGCACGTTTTATGTGCCTGATAACTGTGCAACTGACCGTTATACTGAGGAAAGGCTATCTTGATTGATTGCGATTTGAGTTTTTCAACAAACAAATCTTTTTTATTCAAGAATAAAATAATGGAAGTATTAATAAACCATCGACTGTTGCATATCGTTTCAAATAAAAGCATGCTTTCTACCATACGATTCTGAAGCCAAGTAGAATATTTATATGCTGATAGTATCACAGATAGATAAGATGAACTCAGTATGAACTAACAGTAGTATCATCTTCGAATAAAACTTCGGCATATTCGCTAATAGCTGCAACATATATAACAGCGTTGACATCATCAAAACAATGAATCCACTTCTTCCGCTCTGACCGTTGTCCGCCCACTTCAAATACTCTAAATTGTACCTCAACAAAGTACTTTTTGAAAGAAATATGCACTGAATTTTTGCTTTTTTTAATGAACCACTCGTTTGAGATATCAGTAATTGTATTGTAAAAGGATTTTAAGCCTTTTCAATTTTCAATGCTTAGATTGGCTGTTGTGACAAGTTCAATTGATTGAATTGATATCCAATTCAAATTTAACCAGGAAGGTACTTATGCTATGATGTGAAATCCGTAAAGTAATGTCTTCTACTTGCAAATGCAAACCTGAATCGGATATTTCTAATAATAAAATGAATTCCCACAATTCCAGTCGTTTTTATTCTGGTTAACAGTATATCTTGCTCACTCGGTTCATAATCTACCGCTGCTATCCGATCAATATTGTCCAAGAAACTGCAATATGATTATTCTTTTTTCCTCTTCATCACCTGCACATTTATCAAATTTTCACCAAAGGCACATTGATTTATGGCAATTCAGAACTGAATGTCATATTCAACTGTATATTTATTTGTAAATTTTTCATTACTTCTTCCACTCACTGAAATCATAAAGGTGATGTTACATTCGGAAAGTGCGAATGAATTGTTCCAGCCTTCTTTAGTTTGGTTGCATTTCATCATAAATTAATGGTATGCAGAATGTCACATGCAAATATTTATCTAATCATCCTAATAATTTATTTTATAACGATGATTCAATTGGGAGACCTTTCAGATTCATTATTTAGTGATTGCTAAGGCATGCGTTAATCAGTTTGTTTAACAACATTCCTGATTTGCAAACTTTGGCTTTAATTAAATATGTTATTACTATTATGGTGCATTCATAGAATCAGTCAAATGCTTCGATAGGCTACTTGAAACAAATGGAAGCTCAACGAATTCAGGTATTTGTTTTTCAGTTATCCTGTCAACTTTTCATGTTCCTTACTTCATTATCATGTCGTTCACTTTTTATTAGTTACATGTTCATTTGCTGATTAATTTGTTAAGATCTATATCATGTATATTATTCAATTTTAAGCAATTTAGTTAACACATTTTAATACATGAAAGCTAATTTTAACAACTGCTAGTAACTGCCACCGCATGCGTCAACTTCATCCTTTTTTTTTGTCTGATTGTTGCAGGATTGTTGTATTAGATTGTTGCATTATCTGATTGTTGTATTAGTAATTTTCCAAAATGGAATATATAAGCATTTCTATGTTAGGATAGAAACATGAAATCCTATGAATGACTGCAATGGTTTAGAGGTCGTTTTATGAGTCGAAAATTGAGGAAATTATAAAAATTCTGTTTGATGCTAACAAATCTTCAATTCAAGTATTTATAATTCACAAATTTAAATTTTATAATTACTAAAATTGCAAAAAATTAAACCGAACTGTTTGGCAGACTCATGCAAATGAAAATCATTTCGCCTTTCACAAATATCCTGAATGGCAGGATCATGCCATAGATTCTTAATTGCAGTTGCAATCTCATTAGTTATTGATTTTAATTCTGTGTTAATCGCTTGAGCAATGACAGCTGAATTAGTCTGCAGAAAATTACTCATTATTGCTAAATAAATTACATATATTGAATGTGATCATTGATCAACTCCTCTTTCTATTGTCCATGCCAGCAAGACATGAATATTATTAAATGAAAATGCAAAATAAACGATTTCTTGGATTACTGAAAGATTCTACTGATTTTGAGCAAAAAGAGAACGGAAAGGTAAAGGAAGAGAGAGGAAGAATGAGGTAAACAAAAGTTTCTGATGGCGAAATTGTCAAGCCAATGAAATCATGCAGAAAATATTATTCAATTATTTAATATCCGGGCAATAAAGAATGACAGTGTCTTACAGCGTCTGATAATAACCTTTTTGGCTGGATCGCTGAATTTAACGCCGTAATTTTTCATAGCTCGTAAGATAACATCCATTGCACCGATTACATTCTCGAATACAACCAAACGTTGTTTCATCAGTTCATCCTGCGTAAAGCCACTACTGTGCAAAATCCTAAAAAAGGTACTGAGCGTAGCATTAAACTGATTACACCTGCTTTCGTGATATATTGAATCTGCTTATGTGATCGGCCCAATGCAACCATGTATTCATACGACCAGCGTAAATGATCGAATAGCTGTGATAGATTATAAATTTGATCGATTAGATGTTTATCAACAAGAGTATATACAAGGAATATCAACTTCTAAATGAAGAGAATTTGAAAAATATTTTTAAACTCATCACAAACCTCATTTGCTTTAGCAATGTGCTCTTGCCAGAATCACCAGCACCTAAAAACATTTTTGAAATGAATTTTATTTCAATATTTATGAAAGTATTGTCTACAAGAAATTTATCGAAGTCTTAGCAACACCTGTCCTTCACTTCCTCTCTCTCTTTCTTGGTCCAGAGGAATAGTATTATGTGATTTCAGATTACTTGTAAATCAGTTCTTTGAATTTTAGAAGTGAAACCGAGTATTAAGAGGATCCATTTACCTATTTCATTAGGTGAGCATTCGAGAAATAAAATTAATAAGTTCTACTGAAACATCGAATAGATAGGTTGTTTTATAGGGAACATCTATTATCATTTATATTTATAGCGAATGTGAACTAACCAAGTAATAACAGTTTAATAGCGTTGGCATTTTCGATCGCACATTCAACGATTTCACGATCAATCACTTTACTTCTTTCCTTCAGTTTCTTTACTTCTTCACTTTGACAAAGGCCCATTACATCAATATTTCTTTCTTTCTCTAAGAAATTTAAGCAACTTAAGCATGCTGAAGTTTCGAAATTATTGCCCTTTATTAATAAAAAGATGAACGAAGGATATATATACGATCTTTAGTTAACGCTGTCGTAAGGTGATTACAAGGCTATAAGATGACTAGAAATTCCCGAGAAGCTGGAACTGTGAATTATTATTAGTAGAAATAAATCAGCAGGAAAAAAAAGCATGCAAATGTTCGGAAAATAAAAGATTTCAAATCTTAGTTTGCAGAAAGTTTCCATACGTTCCTGCCAATCTTATTTTCTAGATTCTTTAACTTTTAACTTGCCATTTTCTCCCTATTGTCTGATAATGACCGAATTAAGTGCAACAAATTCCTGATCTTATGCAAGAGTTCAAATTTTTTTTAGAGAAATAGTGTTGGCTACCAATAGTTGGAGGTCGGAGAAAATGATATATTTCTGTCCTAAGTTTCTCGAAAAACTTTTGCATATTTTTTTTGGACTCTTCCTATCTTTCATATCAAAAATATAATCAATTACATTCAGGATAGTCTGGTAAATGATTACAACTGAAGAGAACTGAAGTTTCAGATTGATCGCACTTAAAGATTACACAATGACATCTTTCCGAGAGGATTATTTATAATTCTTGGCAATAAGTTATGCATCTAACTTTCTATCACTTACTCATTATTATTACTGCACTCTTAGTTCAAAACTGTTTTAGCTTTTAAAAGATGTATCTTTGTGCAAGAATTACAATGACACAATTAGAATCCTTCCCTTCCTGTAGATATAAATTTCTGGCTGTAAGACTCAATCTGTAAACTTAACACGTTTTTCAATTGATAAATAAGGATATTATAGAATATTCTTCTAATTGAATGAATGTTTTTTTCCACCTGTATGTGTGGATGTCTGCGTGTTCAGTTTAATCGTAAAACAGTATACTTGCTTTTCTATAACTGCATCATTGACATCTAGCAATTTGTACATTTCTTGTTGAAAATAAGTGCCTAACCAAGCCTAGGCTAATAGTTTAAATCTGAAGAATTCAATAAACATCTCACGTTTATTACATATTTTTTAAATATTTCTTTCTTTTCCTTATTTCAATCCACAAACTGAATAAAGTTAATATCAATAAATAAAATTGCAACAGGATTATGCCAAGAACTGAGCGAAATTATTATTTGTACCAAACACGCCAAAATCTTCCACACTAGATTACAGTCATTTACCTATAAAATACGTGCAAAAAAAAAAGAAATAAAGAAAGAAATAAATTCGAATTACAGCTATTATACTAATTTTAGTTTCATTACTGAAATTATTTCTGCATCAATGGCAATGGTTACACTCTTTGATGCTTAGCAATTCTAAATTAATTTTACTTGCTAATTTTTTTCAATAATTTCACTGAGTTTTCCGAATTACAGACCTTAATCTTCACCGAGAGATATTGCAAAAAAAGGGTGACGACTGGCATAAATTCGATAGCATTATGAATTTCATGTTTAGAACAACAAAATTAAAGGATAACTAACCTGGTGAAGCAAAATATGCTCATAAATGCACAACATACGACGATAATTTCATGGAGAACTCGGTTATCGTTTGGTTTCTTGCAAATTTTAAAACATGATAAGAAATTATGTACTTTTGTCCTGTGGTAAGAAGATTTTTCTAAAAATAAAGAGGACCGTATAAGTGACAATTTCAAAAGTAATAAATATTCTCGAAAACATTCAATAAACAAATTTTAAATAAATGAATTGATTCTACTACAAACACCGTGTGTAACTAAGAAAGCTTTATTTCCAATTTCAGAAATTTTAGTTGACAAGGGTTTTTTACGTTTTTTGTGAGTAATCCATATTTTTGCATAAATCTGGAAATACGGAAAACCACATGAACTGAAGGTAAATTATTTTACCCTAAAAAAGCATGAAACACTCTTCGTATCAATTTATCGACAATGTAATTATGGTGTCGTTCTGGAGTAAAATTAATTTCTTATTTCAGTGATATTGGCATAAATTTGAATCGTTAAATATTTCGGGATGAGATATTCCTTCCTTAAGGACGATATTCATTGAGGTCAGCGTTGCAGTCGCTTGAAATTCTTCAGCAAGCAGGAGAAAGGGCATTGTATGAAATGATAAACAATTTTTAGAGGAAAAACATTCCAAGGGTAATTTTCATAGAAAATTAGTTCAGAAGTGCAAGCTGAAGGTTCTACAACAAGCGGAATTAGTTGTCAACAATAACTGTTGCACACTTAAATGTGCGCATACGTGTATGATTTGTATGCTTAATGAGCAACTTTGCCATTAATTTATATACAGGTGAGTAGCTCTCTATCAGTGCCACTTATGTACAAATAACAAATATGACTGATTAATACTACTTATTAGTTATATTATGAAGGAATGGGACGATTGCTTTTCTCACCACGTTTAAAGCAAAACTGGGAAGTTTTGTTCCTGAGAAAGTCTTTATGCCTTACTAATGCAAGTGATATTCTGTTGAAATTGTTTGGATTGGAAGGAGAAATAATTTGTCATCTATAGCCTTAGCTGATAGCTACTGATAGATAACTTTGTAAAAGTTAGGAAATAGCGAACAGAATCAATCTGAACTTAATTCCGCTCTCCGAGAAAAAATTAGCTATGCGAAGATTCAAACAATATTGGAATATCCCAAGGAAACATTTAACAGGCTTATCTTGCTTGAAAGGCACTTTCGAGGAGGAAAAAAGTTAATTAATTGGATTTGCTTTTCCGAGGAATGACTGCCATTAATTAATACGCTATGAAAAGCAAACTGAGCTCTGCCGATTCTCTCACATCAAATTGAATTGAATGAAGGGCAGATTAATACAAAGTATAATTACAAAAGGTTACTTTTTTTTTACTACCCCAATGATAACTTGATATTTAGATATGTCGTTGCTGAGCGCATGACATTTCCCTCTATGTAGCTTTTCTAATTCCTTATGCCGAACATTTTCATTAATGTTCATTCGGTCCAGTGGGATACCGCATTTTCATATTTGATACAAACCATACTTTTTATTGTTCGGTAGTACATTGGGCAGCGGAGAGAATGGAATAGTTTTGTTTGTTTTTTTCTTTTTTGATCTTTGTCGCGTGTCGCAATACTGTTGCTGTACATTACTAACTGAAGGTAGGTTGTGTCTTTTACAGGAGTAAAAGATAATTTTCAGAATTACCATGAAACTCAGATGCTTCTGTTTTCAATGAACTAATCGCTGATGACGAAAATATTCTCTGTATTCCAAACACTACGTAAATATAGCGTTGGGCAACGGACCGCATTGGGACTAATGAAAAGTTTGGACGATAGTGGAGCTAATGTCATATCTGTGAATACTGGAACGGATTCGAAAAGTATTATACAGCTGAGGGACGTTGGTGGTAAGAAAATATTTTTTTTTCTTTTCGAACTCTAAATGTTGTATGATAAGT
>NW_018108181.1:233842-250952 GCF_000183805.2 Loa loa | reverse complement strand
TTTTTATTGTTCGGTAGTACATTGGGCAGCGGAGAGAATGGAATAGTTTTGTTTGTTTTTTCTTTTTGATCTTTGTCGCGTGTCGCAATACTGTTGCTGTACATTACTAACTGAAGGTAGGTTGTGTCTTTTACAGGAGTAAAAGATAATTTTCAGAATTACCATGAAACTCAGATGCTTCTGTTTTCAATGAACTAATCGCTGATGACGAAAATATTCTCTGTATTCCAAACACTACGTAAATATAGCGTTGGGCAACGGACCGCATTGGGACTAATGAAAAGTTTGGACGATAGTGGAGCTAATGTCATATCTGTGAATACTGGAACGGATTCGAAAAGTATTATACAGCTGAGGGACGTTGGTGGTAAGAAAATATTTTTTTTCTTTTCGAACTCTAAATGTTGTATGATAAGTAGTTTTTTTCCTTTAATTTTAATTTCTTGTGGTTTATACATACCTTTTAAACGTTTTTCAGTCAGATAATGTGGATGTGTCCTTCTTTGTTGATTACAGAGTTGATATAGAAAAATGATGCAGGTTTCAGAATAATTTCGGAGTTTAATATATATTTATTCTTGGAGAAAGATTTTTCTTTTTACAATAAGTCTTATGAATCCTTACTATTCTTACTTAACACTATGTCGAGACATGAGAGAGAAACGGCACAATGGCATCTGCGCGCAACGGCTCATATGGATTCAGAGGTCTGTCTGATTCTACGTCGTCGTGGCCAAACTTCGCGAACGAAGACATGTGAAAGGATGTATGCCCACATGTTGTAAGCGCGCTGATGATTGAAAAAGCCAATGCGGGATAGGTAACTCCATTTGTAAAAAACATAGCGGAAAGTATTCTTAGGCAGTATTGGTGATCACAGTTTTTTCTGCGTTTTTTTTTTTTGTTTTCTCTTCGGAACTATTTCTGCGTGTATTCTCAAAGAAAGCAACAGCGTTATGGATGATGTGTCTATAACGAAATCTATCGAGGCGGAAGTGGATCACTGATGGTGATATGCACACCTGGCATATTATTTCAGGGAGTCCTTGTATCTTCACTTTGGGGTTTTTTTGCGGAAGTCGGTGGCGAGTTCACATTAAAACATAATCTCAACGAGACGGTAATCCTTCATCCTGGAAACGTGCCCAGTCCAGCTTAGCTATATCTTCAAAACAATATAAACATGGCCTCAGTACTGGTGATCCCTGCCTGTTCGAGAATAAAGACATTAATCATGTAATCAGACAAGTGGATGTTTAGGATTGTACGGAGGAGCGCTGGTGGAAGCGTTCGAGGAGTGCAGGTGTTTGCGTTAAATGACGCATGATTCAGATTCATACAAGAGAATAGAGAGCAAAAAAAAATAAGTGAATGGCTTTATAGACACTAATCTGTGTACTGTCTAATCATTGTAATGCCTACCAAGTAATTGCGCAGTTTGAGTTAACCTTCTCCCTTTCTTCATATAGTTGGAACAATATAAGAACAGCGAAGGAAGTGGGAACTATCAATTAGTTGTCGATGTTTTATGAGTTTCAGGCGAACAATATTAAATTATCTTCTTTTATGTAGTAAGTGTTTTCTATCGAATATATTTTGCGACAAGAAGCCTGGAGACTTTTGAGGAAAACAAGAGATACAGTGTTAATTTAAAACATCTTCCAGCGAGAAAAGTACGATTGAAATACAACGGAGTTTTGCCACAAAAAGCAATTGTTGGCCTATGGAATGCACTCACATCATGTGCTAGAAACCCGAAAATTCTACAGTTTCAAGCTGATCAGGTGCGATATTTTTCTTTCAATTGTTTGAATGTTCAGATTCATTTTTGTCAGTTATTTGTGAATCTCAGTCGTTCATCATTCGTTCAATTATACAAATTCACACAGCATAATAAAATTTCATGAATTTTTGAATCTAACTTTAAATGACTACTTTGTGTATATAGGTAGAATATTCTACAAAAGGAAGTGCTGAAAAAAAAGTTACCGATCGACAGTGATGTTTTCATCGATTTAAATAACGAAATTCATGCATGATTAAATGTTGTCGTTTAATTAAAGCCCGTCAAAATCGCAAATTAAATTTTCTTAAACCATCACTGATACTACGTATAAATCAGCAGTTCATATGTGATTATGCTTTCTCTACTAATCACCAGTTATCGTTTTTTACTTTTATATTATAAATTAATATACATTCGTTTTATTCAAAGATACACAAAATGTTGAGTAATTTTGTTAATTACAAGTGTTTATGGATGTTAGTTATCTTTTAAATTGCAGTCGTTTTTGTCATTATGCTTTTGGACTTGGCAAAGTGGGAAAGTCCTACAATTGTTGTGGTCAGTAATGCTAAATTGCAATCGTTTAGCATATTTAGCTGAAAGAAAAGCTGAGTCAACGGCAGTTTCCAGCATCACCAAAGGAGGTACAAGAAGCGCGTTATGAAATTAAGAAAATGTTGGAAGCCGAAGGTGCATTTCCGGATCGCAATGCTGTCGGTCAAAAAGTTGTTAGTTTCAACTCTATGGTCTTTTTTCTCTGAAATCAAGCCTAACTTCTATTTGCATTAAAACCAGATTGAATCCATGGGAATTCTTTAACCTGTTTTCATATCTGTGTTTGCTACAATGCATTGTACCTGCAACAAGTGTTTGAAATTTAAAATCCAGATTAGATTTGATTCAATTGGTTCATGAAGTTTAATTTAGCTGGAAGCATTTGATTTGGAAGTAAAAAAGAAAGTAGATAAATTGTTGCGTCATACGAAGTATAACTGGAAACCACTGGGTTTTAAAACGCGTGAACATGCTGCAGCTTATACCTTAGCCAGGTAAATTTTTTTTTTTCAATTTTGCGCAAAAAACATCTCAGTCAGATCACGGTTTAATTTTGCGCAGGGTATCGCGAATTGATTTTGTTGTGATTGTGGTGGATTTTTTTTTTTTTCTGAATCGTGGAGTGTGATGTCGATCAATAGCCAAAATATCACCAGTGTTGTCGATCGGATGTCTAAGATCCGCTGGACTGATTTAGTTTGGGTTCTGTTGTATTGTACTGGGTTGAGTTGAATTGGGTCAGGCTGAGTTACGTTGAGTTGATTTGGGTTGCGAAAGGCTGAGTTGAGTTGATTTGGGTTGCGCTGAGTGGAAATGAAGTGTATTGAGTCCATACCGAATTGTAAAACCTTTATTGACCATAATGCATTAGCCGGTTTACAATAGGGTTTATATGCATTAGCATGTAAATTCGACATCCTTTGTCATTAAAATAAAAATGTGAATTTCCGTTAGACAAAGATAACAAAAGAAACGTATGGGAGATAATTTTAAAGAATGTAAATTGGTTAAATGATTTACACTATTGTAAACATTTGTTTACAAGAAATTTATCTGATTATTTATTTGTGTTTTGGGGCATGGTTGGAGTCTCGCGAATCGGAATTCGCGACAGTGATTAGTCAATGATCAGGAACAAGCAGGAACTTTAAGGGGTTGGCTTGTAGTAAGGTTATTTGGCTTTGGTTATATTGTGTTATAATTGCACCAAATATTGTTGCGGAGTGAAGAGTTTGAAAGGTTTCGCTGTGAGTTATAGGTACACAAGAAATTTTAACGAAGGCTTATCTTATCACGGTGGAAGTTCGTAAGAGCGTCAGTTATACCACGAAAATGACCCAAGAGATAGGATTATTAACTTTTATTAAAATATATAAAACTGATGAATAAGACCAATTGAAAAACCAACAGAAAGGAGCAGAATATCGATGTGGAGAGCAGTTTAATCGAGGAGGGATATAACTGTCTTGTTGATACAGGTGTAAAGTCACTTTTCCTATCTTACAAGGAGCTGTATATATGAGTTAATGGAGTGGGAGTGGTTTACATAAAACGTTAAAAAAGGGCGTCCTTTTAGATACAAAGGAAACTGTAAAGATCCAATTACATAAGCATTGTAGCAAGATCAGATGGGAAGGTTAGCATGTAAATTCGACATCCTTTGTCATTAAAATAAAGATGTGAATTTCCGTTAGACAAAGATAACAAAAGAAACGTATCGAAAATAATTTTAAAGGATGTAAATTGGTTAAATAATACATGCTATTGTCAACATTTACTTACAATTTGGATAAGGAATTTTATTATTTATTTGGAATTTCGCGATATTGAAATTCGCGATACAGGGAATGTTTATTTTATCTAGCCTCCAATTAGGTTTTTATTTCTATTTTTTCCGAAGTACTAGCATTCGTTTTTGCTGTCGAAATTGCCTAAAATACATTAAGTAGTTTTCAGTTAATCATTGACGTCTTTCATTTCATCCGAAGGTAATTATCATCCTGCTCAATTGTTGTTGACTACTTTCTGATGCGGAACGATATAATATGATTTGAATTACCGAAATTTGTTTCAGTGCTCTGGTTCTTATGTTTTTTCACTCTAATATGACCTCATTTGAAAATTTCTTATAACTACTCAAAAATCATAGTGAGAAAGCAGTCAGTATGTACGAAGTTCTACTATCTCGCAGTTTTCAGGTTTGCACCTAATTATGCAGAAGTTCGTTTTGTATTACAAGAATTCATGAATAATGGATACATCCCAGAAACAGTTCTGGACTATGGAAGTGGTTCTGGCGCTGCATTTTGGGCTGCATTTGAACAGTGGGGAGAGCGAGTCAAAAGTTATCAGTTGATCGATTCAAATGAAGAAATAAGTCAGTTTTGCATGGACATTTTAAGGGTATGTTTGTTATTTTTTCTTTTTTTTGTTTTTGTAGTTTCACAGTTCCTTAAATTTTCCTTTATCACATTAAGGAATAATTGCACTAACTTATATTTCATTATGTTCTCTACAAGGTTTCCTGTGATAGGATTCAAAAAGCTATATGTATAGCGTCGATAGACTCTTCATTTATTTTTAGGGCAGTGGCGAAAACAATGGGCATCCGTTCGTGCATCCAAATGTTAGCTTCCGAAAATTTTTGTCGCCATCTTCAAATAACAATTTTGATGTGATAATCGTACATCGTCTTTTTGCTGAATTGGCTTCCGAAGAATTACGCACTGAGTTGCTAATAGATTTATGGAAGCGAGCGAACAAGTGAGTCAGTTTAACTCTTGAATCGTTTTTCTCTTTCGAATGAATAGTTTTAATGTTAAAAATAAGAGAATCTAGAAATTGTTTTAAAAAATTTTTGGAAGTTACTGGACGTTCAAAATCTTTTGGAAAGTCTGTTGGGTAACTTTCCCTAAATTTTCTCCTTTTTTCAAGGTATTTGGTATTAATCGATGGGAGCTGTAAAGGTGGCTATGATGCTTTGATGGAAGCTAGAGACTACATCCTTATGGGTGGCTGTGAACTGCATCGAGAACAAACTCGACAAGTCCTGATGAAAGCAGGAGTATTGAATGACGAAGCAGAATGTATCTTGACTGATCAGCAGTTATCCAACTACATGCGTTATAATCTTATTAAAAATATGGTACGTTGTAGTTTTGAGATCAGAAGAACGGTGTAGTACTCCAGTGCTTCAGGACTGTGTGAGCTTATGTACAACGGCCCAACACATTTTTTAGTCTTTCGGCAGCTTACTTGAATTTTATTTTTAGGTAACAAGTCGACTATAATATTACTTTGTCTTGTTTGCTTATCAAGTTGTTATCTTCACAGGTTCATGGTTTCAATTTCCAAGGAAGGATTTTTTTCAAATTAATTTGGTTTCAGCTTCCACCAGGCACAGTTTTGCCGACCAGATTGGAGCCCGGTTATGTGTTTGCCCCATGCCCACATGACCAAGGATGCCCAAAAAGTGTGCGAAGAGAAAAGTTGGTTACGATTAATGTTAGAAATTTGATGTCCACTTCAATTCAATTAGCAACTTTCTGATTTTTCATTTTCCAATATATTTAATAAGTGAAAAGTTCCCTATTCCAGGGACGTATGCAGTTTCTCAACTCAGTGGAATGTGTTGCGAGCTGATGGGCGGAAGCAGATTTTTAATACCGAGAGAGGTTCATTCACATATGTTATTATGGCCAAAGGGACAAGATCTCACCATATAAATGAAAGCAGGCTTCTGACGGTTTGTTTATTCTAAACTAAAATAGAAAGGTGTTTCCCTATTAAAATTAAAATAAAACGATGAATCACTCCTCTTATTCTGACAACTCTTTTCAAAACTGACCGAAGTAAACATAATCTTAAATACAGTTTTTTGAAAATATATTTTTGCACATTAAAATTGATAGGCATATCGCGTGTTTTTGGCAGACTCCTCTCTGAAGTTCATCTTTGGCCTTTTTTAACTTCAGCTACACCATGGCGGAGGACATGTATGCTGCACCGTTTGTACACCATTTTGCGGAATACAGCGTTTTACAGTCTCCAGATGTATGGGCAAAATTTATAAATTGGTCAAAAATGTCAAGGTCGGTCGAGTGCTACCAGCTGAGGTTACTTTTACGCAGTTTTTTCTCGATCCTGTTCAAGTGAGTATACATCTTATGCTTAATGAAAATGAGTGTCGGAGTAAAGCATCTGTTTTTCGTGTCCATGCATTGATAACGTTTCATAAGGTTTCGAAAGTAATTAAATGAATAGTTTGCAAATTTGTTAGATACAAATGAAAACCTACAGTCCTTGCATTTAATAGAATTATCGAGTGTTTTGTTTAGCTGAGAACTGTAGGATCTGATTCGGAGCTCGATGTGTATGAAGAAGCAGTGGAGGAATTTACAAAGGAAAAGCGTGCCAAGAATATGTTGAAAAAAATCTTTGTACAGCTAATTGAGTTTTTTAATTATGCATTCTTGTTATTACCCACCTACTGTGGATATTTTCTTTGTATTATCGTTCAAGCTTTTTTTGTGTTATCTGTACTTACTGTTCATAGCAAAATACTTGTGTTGTAAAACAGCTGTACAATGCGTTGATATGCTAATAAATGGTAAAGGTAAGGAAAATAGATCACGTTTGTTTTACCTTTAAGGTGTTTTCAGGCGTTTTCCGCTTCTGCTGTAACATGGCAAAAAAGCGAGCATCGTTAAACATGAAAATGTTTTTATTTAACATTAGTTATGATTGTCTAATAGTTTTCAGGGTAATTTTTTGAAAAAAAAGAAACGACCGCGTTGGGCAGAAGTGAAATAATATCGCTAAACTAAATGAGATAAGGAAGATCATGCTGAAAAAGTATATAGTTAATATCAAGTTACGGGACGATATAGCGTGATTCAGAAGTCTAAGTAAAAGGTCGAGGTGAATGCAATAAATCTTCGAATTATTTGTAGTGATGCGGTTAAATCACTTTTGATATGTTTTCTATATTGGTTTTCCTGATTCAATTTTAATGCCGGTTGGAACTTTTGAAACTCGAGAGTGCTATTAAATTGCTTAAGAGTAGAGATTTACCACAGTGACATTCAAATGCTTATGATGCAAGAATAAAATTGAATAATATACATAAAATAAAATTAAGTGCTTATAGGTGTGTCGTACATAATGTAGTACAAAGAATCAGGTTCTAAGCTATTTTCTGAAAAGTTTTGGACAATGCATAAGTAATGACCATTGAAAGGAAGAAGATAAATAAGGGAAAATCGGGGGACAAACGATGGTGTGCTGACAGTGGAAGTAGAACTAAATGGTAGATAAAAGAGCCGATTGTTGTTGTCCTCATGCCCATATCTAAAAAAAACGAGGCTTAAATCATGTGGCTTAGATAATATGATATGGCAGGTGCAGATTGGCATTCTTGGTGTTGCAAGCATTCCAATGAAGTAAACCGTCTAACTTCGGGCTGTAATTGATGAAACCAAACTCCATTTTACTAATGTATTGAAAAGATTTTCGGTATATAAAATAAGACTTTAGAAATAAAGACTTGCACGAATGGTGCAATCCCAGCTTGCAGTGCATATTGCGGTTCCATCTGGACTTGTTCGTAGACACGAAATCCTATTTTCGTGACCGTATAGAACCGAATGGCGTACACATTTTAGTGAGTCCCATACACCAACGCGATAATCACCGTAACCGGCAAAAAGTATGCGACCTACAAACTTCACTGTCAAATGTTCAGTGTTCAGCCTCACTTATCAGAAAAACACGGCAAAGTCATAGACTTAAGAGATCTTCGTGGACATGACACTTTTTGAATCGTGATTCCTCTAGCGATCCGCTTTAAAGATAGTAACTACCAAGATAATTTACTCACCGCTCAAACTGAAGTCGACACCGTTTACTGGGAACAAAACGGATTCTTTTTCATAAACACACACTTGTCGATCAGCGCGTAAATCAAACAACCGGCACTAAAGAGTAAAAAGATTTTACAAGGTGAAATTAATTACATAAGATTTCGAAGCACACTTCAACAAATCCAGTGTGGATTTTTGCAATCAAAAAAGAAATTGACATAATACGAAAAACGAAATCAATGAAAAACCAACCGAAGCATCGTCTGAGCCCGTAGCAAGCGCATCACCATTTGGATGAAACCTAACTGTATTGATGTCTGCTTCATGTCCTTCGAAACTCTGTACACACTGCCCGGTTCTTATATCCCAAACTAATGCATGCATATCTGCTCCCTTAAAATCATAATTTTAATTCGAAACTCCTAGAAAAAATGTTGTAACATCAATGAGGAACAAACGATCTTAGCATACAGACCGTTGAACCAATCTACCGATTTATTGATTTACTCCAAAAGTAGGTCTGTTGGAAGAGTTCTTTTCAGAACATTTTTCAAATGTAAACGGAATGAATAATACAACAGAAATGAAATTTACCCCAGAAATAAAAATGTTGCCAGTATCGCTTTTTGGTACATCAACTGCGAAAACATCACCAATGTGACCATGAAAATTTTGAATCATCTGGCCACTCTCCACATCCCATATGGCACATGTTGAGTCACCGCTACCAGTCAGAAGCTGTAAAGTAGTTATCTTAATATTCCGCCTTTATTTTGGAAAATAAGAGCTGTAACTGTTTTTTAAAGGGAAGGGGGTGTTATATATAGCACGAAAGGAAAAGTTTTTGTTTTTATTTTTCTTTAAGTTTTTGTTTTGGAGTACATGAAATGAAAAATAACTCACTAAATTATCAGATCTAAGGAAGGTACAACATGACATATAGCTTGTGTGCGTCGCAACAGATCGCTTTTTTTGTAAGATGTCGTCTTCAAAACTCAACGGCACCACCGAACACTTATTATCCAAACCTCTAAAATCAGCATGCAATAGTTTGCAAAATAATAGTTTCGTCATACAATCACTTTGAATTTTTTAAAATGATAGCTTCCTTATATCACTTTTGACGATATGGAGAAACAATGGAATTCAAAGGAAAAATATCCCAGAAAATTAAAATACCCGCAGGCAATCATTTGTGCACTAGGAGAGTAAGCACAAGCCATCACCCATGTTGTTGGCATAGTTAGCGCATGTTCCTTATTCGTTGTAAAACCATCCCAGACGATTACTTTTCCATCCTGAACAACCAAATTTAAATGTTACGCAGACGAACTTATTGTTTAGTGGCAATTTCTGGTCCGAGGTTTTGGCGTGAAATTACACATTAGTATCTTGACTCAAACGAATATTTTTCTTTTTAAGTGTGAATAAACAATAACAGTAAATTGTTCTTTTGTTGCTTTCTTTGAGTTACAAATGGAGGGAGATCAAGCACGACAGTACAGAAGGCTCCCCTAAATCCAACAACTGACGTGAATAAGATACCAATTATCGTTTGTTATTATTTTCATCCAAGTATAACCTTTGTAGAAATCAATTTTTTTGAATTCAACAAAAATATGAAACGAACTAAGAAATTTGCCTTTGTATGCAAAAGTGATAGAAACTATTAATGTTTGAATTGAGTTGGCTGGTATGGATTTCATTTTTTGGCACTAACAACTGATGCGTGTTTTATATACATATGAAAAAAATCTTTCAGATCTGAGATGAATATCATGGCGTACTCAAAAAGAAATGAAATGTGACGCTTAAAAATTATCGTTCTTCAGTGAATTCTAGTAAGAGCATCATCGAATCGATCGAAGAAAAACGCGGAAAATATGGAAAAATTGTCGAAAGTTTACAATTAGTGAGATAGTTAGGGCTAAGAATTTAGGGTTTAGAATTAGGAAAATCAAATTGAATATGTCAAATCTTCCATTAAAAATGTATTATTATTCTGGAAACAAAAACCTGTGAAGAAGAAACAATATGTCGTTTATCTAAGGACCAATCCATGCAGAGTACTTTCCCAGCATGTCCTTTCAATATACGACGTTGCTTAATGCTTAGCTGTGTTAATGGTTCGAGAATTTCAGCTGCTTGTTCAACTGAAGCAAATATATCCCGTAGATTTTAATCATGAATTACTGACAACACGGCAAAAACCAAAACAACTAACTAGTATTGTTGGTGATTTAACGTTTGCTTTCAATGGGGGTATTAAAGAATGAAAGTTAAAGTGCCACAAGTCAAAATTTTTTGATATCGTAGAAAAACTGTTTCAAAAATAATGCGAATGAAAACGATTTGAATTGAACTGCATTAGTAAGACTTACTCGAAACATCGTTCAGTTTCCTTCGTTCCGCTTCCAATCTTCTCCGGAGATCTTCTGCCTCACGAGCCAGTACATCGACGATGTCTGAACTTCTAAACTAACAAAAAAGCTATGAGAAATGCTTTGTGAGTTAATGAATGCATCAACAAAAAATTCAACGTAAAAACAGTCGGAAAGTAACGTTACAAATATTTCAACCTTGTTCCCGTCTCTACACCAATAGCTTGCACGGATGCAATGATTTTTGCAGTAGACGGCTCATCTGTAATCTCTTTCGCTTTCACTAAAAAGGAAACAAATTAAGATATCATCCATTTAAAAGATTATCATTTCTTACGCGCCCCTTATCAAGGAACGAATCCATCAACTTTTTCGGAATGAATAATCGCAAATACTTGTCTCGAAATGGAATCTCAAATCTGTATCTTTTCCAAGCTCCCTTTTTGTTCACTTTTATGGCATTTAAACAAAATAAGAACGGGACCTGGAGGACTATGTTCATCGCTCATCTCGATAGAACAGAATTGAAGGCTAAGAGGACAATCACATGTCTGGTACTTTTTTTTCCTGAAAAATTAAGTAAAAAGGAGAACTCAATCCAAGTAAACACATTTCCAATAGTTTCTCATAAGTTAACACGACGCCCGAAATCAATAAAAACGGTCAGCAAAAAAAGACTCTTGCAAAAGCAAACTGAAAAATCCAAGCCAAGCCAAGCCAATGGATCCATTCTGCCAGGCTATAGCTAGGAACTTATCCACCCACCTCATTACCCATCGAACCAAGTAGCACACGATGACTACATTGTTATTTTGAAAAAGAAAAAATCACCCCTTAATTCATACTCTTTATTGCATATTTTAACCTGATCTTTCGTCCATTTAAACTTTCTAGAGGAATCAAAAGAAAAATCCATTTCCAAAGGGAAAACCCATACCCATGCCTCTGTAATCTTTTTTTTTTCCATAGTACAGTAAATGAACAAACTTTCGTCAGTTATAAGAGATGTAAATGATGCAATGATTTTTCTAGTAGATGGATCGCCGACCAGTTGTGGCATGCCTTTTATCCCTCCTGAACCTCTGTGCTTTCGTTATAAGTATAGTACACCTCTTTTTTATGCATAATCCCGTAAGTAAAATGTTCTTGAACTACCATTATGCCGGCCTAATCTATGATAACTATAGCTCACACATGGAATGGTACCCTCCATCTCAACAGTTCAGCAAAAACTATACTAGGTCCGCAAAGTTTCGTCATAAGAATCACCAGCCTTAGGTCTCCGTAAAGGTGAGAAAATGCGACGATGAGTACTAAGTCAACGAACGAATCTTCCACATCATCATCACCAAATATTTTCAAATCTTGCCACTGAAACGATCTTTCTCGATATAACCAGTTGAGTCAAATGAAACCTGTCTCTACTATTGCCATCGACTAATAAGCAAAAGGACAAGGATACTATCTTCCCCTTCTATAGTAGTACGGGCTAAATTCAACCAATGCTACTTTAACATCACTATCATGAACAGGGACAAAATGAGATACCTGAGATTGCCACAATCGAAAGTAATGCAATTATGGAAAACTTGGAACTTGCGTAAGACGAAAAGCAAAACAATGTTTTTAATCCGAGAAATTTCACTATTGCATTTTTGGCATGTACCTCTATGCTGGAGAATAGGCTTTTTCATGAAAGACAAAGAAATCAATTAAACTGAACACAGGAAACAGTATACTATCGAGACATATGTTATCTCGTCTATTTTAACTTCCCGAAGTATCTTATAAATATAAAAATATTCTAAAAGTCTGACATCCCCATTTCATCGATATCTTTTTACCATGGAAAAATGCTTAAGTCGATCTTGAATTTTCAGGCTTTTCCCAAAAAAATCCCTCACATTACAGCGGCAATTCTTTGTTAATACACAACAATTCGCCATTTCCTATCTAAAACCTACTTTATTTGAACTCGACTGAATTTCTCACAACTCCTAAACGGGAAGAATTGCAGTACCAAGAAAAATCTTGTAATGTTTTCAGAAAATGAAAAATGGACGACCTGAATCATTGTTTACAAATCTAATTATTGCTTGCAGTAAAAGTTCCTCGATAGTGAAATATAGCAATGACAAGTAATGTGAAAATAAAATGCCTATTAAGAAAGAGTTGTTTCAACACTATCAAGTACATCAAGAACTTTGAGAGTTAAATTTGCCAACAAAGTGATATTCTTAAAATAGTATCAAAACTTCAAAGTAAAAATAACCTATACTTATTGTTGGAAAACAAAACAATTCAAAACAGGACTTATAGCAAAACAAATCGATCTTGGGAGTAGTAAATTGATTTCAGGAATCAAAACATAGTAAGGTAAAAGGAAGGAAAAAAAACCAGGCTCATTTCAGCACGGACATGTGAAAAATAGCAAAGAATCAAAAAGAGGAAATTATGAATAATAAATTTCATGCAGTGATCCGCTGAGAAACATCATGTTGAGTATTCGTGGTTGACAGAGGTTGCGTTGGCACTGATTGCAGAGGTGGTCGAATTGGTGCTACACGATAAAGAGGCGAATTTTCCAGTTTTTGGCGCAAAATACCCGTTAAAATTATTTCCACATTGTGTACTGCTGTAGAAAAGTCTTCATTTCTTTAAGGAAAAGTTTCGAAGTTTTTTCGAAATAAAAAAATCGAAATTTTAAACAAGTGATTTATAAATCATAAAAAACTAAATGAAACGTACGCATTCCACAATCGGTTAAATACTGCAACAGATGTACATCACTGTCATTGCCAATTAGCAACAGCAATGACTCGGTCTAAAAACCTGTGAATTACAAGTAAAAACTGGAAAATTGAACTTCAATAATCACAATAACTAAGTAATATCGGTTCAGCATTAGATTTAAAATGAAAATAAAGGAATAGTATTACCTCAATGCAATGTATAACATACTGCGGTTGGGGTCTTTCTCTTAATACGGTACCCCCGGCAAGTTCAATCAATCCCAATAATTCCTCATAAGACGGTTCAACACTCGGAGTCAAGTAAAAGGTTACATTCTGGAACAAAAAATGCGGTCTAAATAATAATAATACGTATTTTCAAACAAGAAATAAAACATTCATCATAAGATTTTCTAAAACCGAAGATTAAACTAATTCAAATTTGAGTAGAATAAATGCTTCAACTACAAGACATACCTGAAAAAGCTTCCGATACCTTGCTTTCAAAACACTATATTTCAAATTATAACCAAATATTTTCTCATTTTCCTCATCGCGGGCAAAGTAATCCAGTGAATCTGTGTTTTAAATTGTAAAATGTATGAATTCCAAATATTTAATATTCTTTTGACTTGGATAAATTTTTGAACAAATAAAGCATAGTTTTACTGGCTTCTCGGAAACTTTAAGAAGTTACCTGGAATGACACGGCACCGATAGCCATCAGTAATCCAGTTCGGTCCAACAACGTTCTTGCCCAATGCTATTGCTTCCAGAAGCTTAAGTGTACGCCACAAATTAAGTACCACCAGATGTGTGCATTCCTGCACCTTTTCAGTAATCGCACCACCAAGAAAGCGTATTTTCTGAAGAAAAATTCTGTCTTAGATTTTAACTTATTAATCGAACTTGCAAAAACTTTCGAAAAAAATGTGAAATGAACATTATGGTCGCCACCTACTTCTCGCATCTATTTTCCTAAAAATTTACGATTTCTATTGTCACAAACATAAATTCTACAATAATTCTCAATTAATCCCCGAATTTACCTGAAAGTATTGGACTGACCAGTTCAGACTAGAAACCTGATTCGAAAAAAAAACTGGGACCAAAAATTAAAAATCAGACAAAATCTGATTTAACACTAGAAAATGAGAACATACTCTTCCTAATGCATCTTTTTCTTCGGGAGTGAAACCACTGAAACACACTACTGGAACTTCTTTGAGGGAACCGATTTCAGACCTTGTTTCAATTTCTTCATCGGTAGGGGGTGGAGTTGTCATGCTACAAATAGTTGTATTAACTAGCGAAATTTCTTTATGTACCTTAAATTCTGAACTTATGTCTACAAATTTAAATTCCTGCCAGAAGCTTACCGGAATCGTTTGTTTGGAAAAATGTTTTTATCATTTTCCACGTTTCGTTTAACTTCTAGAGCTCGCTGCCACTGCTCATTTGCAAATAAAATTGGTATTTTCCATGGAACTAAATAATTTGTTATCTATGATGAACATCAGTAACATCTAGTAAATAAAAAAGAAATTGTTTTCTATAGTTAGCATTGTCGAATACACATTTTTAGCTTCAGGTACTGTTAGATATCATTCACAATATGTGAACACTTAACGAGGAACCCGAGTTTATTGTAATTAATCTTTTTTTTTTTTTTTTTCTAACGGAACATTAATCCCTTACATTAACTCTTCCTTTTTTGGACAAGAATTTATGCCTATTTAACTTGCATTTCCAGACTTATTTAAACCTTATCGCACGGAGAATTTGTTTCATTAATAATACAATGACCTAAAATTCACATTCTAGGATAAAACTGATGAAACTTACAGAAAAGTCCATTCATATGCAAAAAATTCATATAAGACTCAAAATTAGAAGCAGAAGCCTAAGAAAACAGCAAATCAACTCATTTACGGATTTTAAAGAAAAATGAATTTAAGCAAAGCACAGACATAAAAATTGTTTGCATGTTTCCGAATAATGTTCCATATTATAAGGTGTCGCATTCGTATCCGAGACCATTCCCGGAATGGGACTGCAATTTTCATTGTCATTCACCGCATTCTTGATACCCAAATAAATCTCAACTAGCCACTGATATGTTACAACTGAGATGCCCATTTCGTGACATCGTTCTACTTTCTCGCCTTCAGATCTAAAAAAATAATTGATTTACTTATTTTATAATGTTGTGAAACAAGTGTTTGTATTAGGTACAAATTAGCCATATTTCTGCCCTCAAAATTTCTTGTTAAGTGAAAAAATGCAAAATGATACAACCATAATTGAAATTATAAAGTAACAAAATAGAAATCTTCATACGTTTTTGTGACCAGATAATGGTTATGACTAGTAAGATGGGGAGTATAACGGGCTCCTATGGCAGTAATCATCATTCGCACACCACATCGTTCATTTTCATTGAAACCGTTTATTGCTATTATCTAGAAAATGATATTACTGGACGAATGTTAAATTTACGAAAAAATTTAAACCAGAAAAAGAATTAATCACAAATTTAGCGAAGTTCTTGTAAAATTTTCAGAATTTTTCAATGTCCAAAATATGTCATCATGTCTGCGGTTTCCTCAAATTTTTCGTGGTTTCTGGATCCTCTTCTCGACATTTTGTTACAAATAAAACTTATTTTAATTCATACTTTGCCAACAGCTGGTCTATGATTATCGGTCCAGAAAGTTGGCAAATGAAAAACACGCCAGGGTGCTTCAAGATGTTTCTTAGTGAGAACATCGTTTAACCAATGCAGTGTTACACATCGCTTACCCCTTTTCAATGCCTGTAAAAATTCAAACTGAGGTCATGTAATACATATTGTTTCTACTGATATAGGAAATAAATAAAAAGAAGCAAAGACTTTATGAAATAGGTCAAACTGAAGTAGAATACAAAAATACAAAACTAATGAATTGTAAACTTGCAAGAAAAAAAGAGTCTATTTAAAAACCAAAACGGCATGAAATTACAAATGATTAACTGGTCAAAGTAAACTGATGCTAATTCTCATCACCTGTTGAACTAATGGATGTCGCATAGATTCGCAGATGACATGGGTTACTCGATCACTGTTCACATTATTGTAAGCTCGTACACCGAACTCGATTTCACCACCATGTAACCGAACAACGGCACCAATTTCCTGTACATCTAAACGATCCACCAACACTTTTTCATGTTCAATAACCACGAAAAAACAACCGACAAGGCACATATCCGATTGCACTGTAATTTTTCATCATTGAAATAAATAATTTCATTCATATGTCTAACCGCAGAAAAAGAATTCACTAAACTTCCAATCTGCGACCTAAAATTGATCAAACCACACTAAAAGTGGTACCACTTCCTGCAACATTTGGGTCATGTCCGTAGAAAGGCGTTGTTTGCTGCACCATACGGATAAGAGGAGAACTCACAGCAGGATTACCATTTGGTTGCATATCCACTGGAACGGAGCACATAATAATGTCCATTAAAAACTAGATAAATGTATTTGCAAAAAAGAAAAGATTCGAAACTCCAGGGAAAATCAATTTAGTTCTTTAAAAAGATTTTGGAAACATTAGACATCCCGTAAAATTTGAAATGAACAAATTCTGAACCAAATGGAGAAGGAATAGTTCCGAAAAAATCTAAATCAGTTGGAAAAATCCAAACAGCATTCAATTATTTAAAAACCAACATAAAGTCCATAGAAAGTGCAAAGGGAATGGATGATAAAATTCGTTGGAAATTAACTTACTATTTGAAATACTCCGT
>NW_018108181.1:227162-233649 GCF_000183805.2 Loa loa | reverse complement strand
TAATAATAATAATAATAATAATAATAATAATAATAATAATAATAATAATAATAATAATAATAATAATAATAATAATAATAATAATAATAATAATAATAATAATAATAATAATAATAATAATAATAATAATAATAATAATAATAATAATAATAATAATAATAATAATAATAATAATAATAATAATAATAATAATAATAATAATAATAATAATAATAATAATAAATTTGTTTAAGATTTACAAAGGAACTATGAATTCTATCACTGAACTGGATCGACAGATTTGTAAATCAAGAACATAGTTGTTCAGCGAGTATTCGTTTACTTCAATTGACGATACAACTACAAGATTTAAATTATATTTATATTGCTAAATAGTAATAAATATATAATCACTTTAGTTATATAAACATAAAAATGTGTCTTGGAATGAAATGTATTACATAATTTTAGTTTATTTCATAAACAAAAGTACGAAAGAAAAGGGCATGCCCTTCTTTTATAAAGTTAATGACGAAAAGAAACTGTCACACGGAGCTCAAATGTTAGATAATGTTTGCATGGGACAATCAAATTCTTAGCGAGAGCTCTCTTAAGGATTGAAATGAGCAAATAGGATAATGAAGGTGAAATGAATCGACGGGAAGAGGAAAATTGCCGGAGGTTGTAAGGTATCTGTTGGGAGAGAAAGAGGGGCACAATAAATTAATAAGGCATTTGTTAGAAGCGCTCAAATAGCGCATCCTATCCTACATTCCCCTGGCATAATAAATCGACTACCGAATCCATTCAAGCGCAGATATTTCATATGTGTTACAAGGCTATAAATGAAGACCTAAATATCTTTATTCAGTGCCTTACTATCGAGCATGAAATTGATTGATTCCTCAAGAACTCAATGAATATTCAATCTACCACACAAAACTGTGATTGTAGAAAAAAAAATGTAATCACCGATTGTTGAAAATTTTGAAAATTACGATGAGTGCTGTCTTACATATTTAAGTATTCTTACTAACGACTTAAAATTGAATGGCCGTTATTCAAATTTTCTCTTCAAGCTGGCTTCAGCTGGAAAAAAGATCTGAATTTCAGACATCATCCAAACTAGACTATCACCTCTGCCATTTAATCAAATTTTTGACAAAGAATGCATTGTGTTTATATACCCTGAAATCACCGTTTAAAGAATACCGCCTCAAGAATTTACTTTTCAAAAGTTGTCTATATCTTTCATCCATCTCACACTACTACTTAATCCTTCTTTAAGCACTGTGAGTTTTCCATAAAGCAGTCACTCTGAAAGCATGGCAATAAAATGATTACAATAAACCAAAGATCACTTTCTTACTTAAGACTAAGGACAAGCGTGAGCAGCCCACGTTCTATTTATCACTCGCCTTTTTGCAATATTATCTGTCTTTTCCTTTATTTATGAGTGAGAAGAGTGGATAAAATACCAAAAAAATCAACAAAGAAAAAAGAGAATGTATCGCAAGAAAGACAAAAGAAAACAGGAAGAAAAAGTAATGAATGAAATAAGGACAGTAATGAAGCAGAAAGGATAGATTATAGCAGGATATAAATGTGCACTCGATAAACTTAAGAGAGGAGGATCTAATAAAGATATCTCTATTGCGGAGATGAGGGATGAAAGAGGAAGAGGTCGTTTTCATAATAGCAGATGGCCGCGGGGACCTTCATGAAGAGGGAAAACATTGTTCTTAAGTCACTATCGATATATTAATGCTCCCGGTCGATCCTTAAACGATTGTTATGTGCTATCAATTATTACCACTGTTAAAAACGATATACACATGGAATTTGCTAGACTATTTCACTTGATTTCTAGACAAAAAATGGTCTTTGTTTTAAAAAAAAGTCTCAGGAAATCAGGTAATTCCGAGTAAACCACCGGAAAATTTTGTTGCTCACATTGGTTTATATATGTATCATGATCCAGCACGAATCCTTAGTCGTACTGAGCAAGGGAACCTCTTATATAAGAAATCAGTGCAATTATTCAGAAGCGACGAACATGAAAACAGGATTGGAGAGGAATATGACCAATCAGAGGATACGAATTGTGTGGAAAATACGAAAACATTTAATTTTTCAAGGGGAAATAAAACTAATGTGAACGGAGAGGGAAAATGAAGTCAAGATGGGAGGAGGAATGTGGAGAATTGGAGGACTGATAGTATAAGGAAGTTGGAGACGCTCACTCATCGTACAGCTACTGTTAACGATTAATAGAGTGGCGCTTGTTAAACAGTCAAATTGTCTAAAAATGAATTTGGAATTTTAAAGGAACAAAACGACAAAAACTTCATTATCTTACAACAGTAAACAGTATGAAGCTCTCTGCACCATTGTTACCCTCTCATGGAGATAACACTACAAGATAAGGTTTATGTTTAGTCCAGATAAACTGTGCAGTAAATCGACAGGATTACATGGCCATAATGGAAAGGAGTTTAATGGAATCATGAGAAATTTTTAAAAAGTTAAATATAAGTTGTCTGAAGATTACTGAATCCTTGCTTTATCTGAGAACTCCTATGGCAAGTGCCGGTTCTCTACAGACGACATGTCTCACTTAAAGTTTAAATATATTCCCCTTAAGTATCATCTGCTTGTACCGCTTCAGTTTTATGAAATTTGGAAGTAAAACAAACAACCAGAAGCCAATAGGGAAATCAAATTTATTCATGGGAGGCGAATAAAACGGAAATGGAATAATGGAAATAGAATAATGGATGCTCGAAAGGGAAAAATGAGTCTAGACTAGATTTGGAACCGAGAAAAGGAAAGCAGCAGCGGCAGTCATTGGCGCAATGGAGCAACAAGAGGTTATGGAGCCGTTGTATAGCTTGAAGACATTTCAAGGGACAATTTTATTTCCCTAAAATACACTAACCGATGGTAAACGAGCTAGTTGACATCGGTCTCAGAGTATTGAAAAGCAAGGAAGGAAATAATGAAAGACGAGAAGTTATCAAACGGATTCCACTCTTGAAGTAAATTAAACATATAAATACTGAACTAACAATCAGACAATCAACCGACTTCTTAATTCTCATTCACTTACTCTTTAATGTGCTCCTTCCGGAAGAGTATCAAAATATTTATTACTCAGTACTGATTTTTCAAATCGAGTATACTATTTCGTTATATTTACATGTGCAACATTTCTACTTTTCGAAAAACAAGGCAGTAATTGATCTTAACTTCTCGAAGCATGTAAAAAAAAATATCACCCGATTAATATCTGGTTTTTGAAATAAAATTCATTAATAACTTTGCCCGAATTCTGACAATCCTATGGCGCAATTCCTGAATTAAATGATAAGACGTTCTTAATGAACAATATATTTCTCTCGTTTAATATCACCATCAAACAGGTTTCAGTCCACTACAACAAAATGTTCGCAACCTTTTTGTTATACGAAGTGGATGTCACGAATATTTCCAAGTCAAACGAATGGAAAGTTAGTTTTGTCAAAATACCAAACGTGATAAGAATCGCATTAGCACATCAGCAATATAGCACGCAGCAATTAACGTATCCATTGACGGTGCTCCCCTCTTTCCAATCTCTAGATAATAAACATAATCATAAACTGAAACTAACTGCTAATTAGTCATGCTGTTCAACACCATGTAATTGGATAAGGTATACTTTTTAAAAGTTTCATTGGTCATGCAGCAACATAATCCTGCTAATATGCAGACTTGATATCCGACTAGAATTAATAAAATTAGTACTAAATACGGCCGTAAATTACTGTAATGAACTGCCAATTACTATTCTTAACTTTCATAACGGATTCTCTTTTCCGTTCGTCCATTTATTTCGTCACTTCATCTCTTTCATCTCTTCATTTATCACTTTCGAGGATTGCTTAATAAATACAACTGCTTAAATCTAAATATTAGTTGAAGAGATAAGAAAGTAAGATAGATTACCAACTTTCCAGTGAATCATGCATTTGTTAATTTGAAGCAGTGGAGTGTATGGACAGTTTATAGAAAGGCAAAGACCAAAGGTGATAAAGAAATGTCCGACAATCCGCAAGACAAATGACACTTTCCAATAACCAATTACCATACTTTCCAATCCAAAACATGTTTATAGTAATTATTAAGACTTTTCAATAACATTAAAAAATGTATAGATTGAGAGGATGTGAATAATGAAAACTCAGGAAATCTTGGTGATATATCTTAAAAATTAAAAACAAGAAATTGACAGTCAAGATGACTATGACGGCTGTCGAATTATCAAATGGAAAAATGCTGTCAGGAAAGGAAGGATGAATGAAAGGCGCATATTTCCCGATCAGTGACAGAATCAGGTTGACAACAGGCCATTTATCATATCGCATCCTGAAATGCAATCTCTTCACATTCTCTATGACAATGCGTATAATGGCAGTCTTCGCTTCTCCATTCCTTCGACCAGTTCCCTGCATTTCACTCATTCTCTTTGTCTAAAGTACAAATTTCTCCAAAGCAAACACGGTGCCTCCTTTAATTAGATGTTGTTCGGGCCTCTCTGCTCTTCTGATCCAGGTCGCCTTCCTGCCCGATCCTCAAGTGATCACACAATTACCAAATGATACTGATTACAGAGCTGTCTGATTCACTACCCAAAACTTTGTAAATGGAAGCAAAGAACAGAAGTTACGCGAACATTGCTCTGCGTAATTATTTGCTTATAAGACTCCAGTACTCTTCAAGAGCAAAAAGGATGAAAGTAATACAATCCTTTATTTATTCTTTTATTTGTTTAGTTGAGAAAACAATTCCGATATATGGTCACATACTCTCGGCCCAATTCACTGTTGCGCAAGACCATGTATTTGCTCGTTTCAACACTGTTCAATTATGCGGCCATTGCCATCTATGTCACCGAACTGTTTCTCCTCCCTTTCCTTTTCCTGTTCGTTGCTTTCAAGTACCACTTGAAATTATCACTTCTCATTATAAATTTTAAGGAATTATTTCAGATTTTAGTATGTCTGCATGCTATTGTTATGATTCAGATTGTTTAGAAAGCAAATAATGGTTATGTGGCAAAATATGACTAAAAGCTATGATTTTTTTTCCATATCTCTCATTAGCTTCCCTGCGCACCGTGGGATACTTCACAGTTCATTAGAAAGAAAAAACTAATTAATTTCAACATCACTGCATAACTAATCGACTAAAACTACAAGTGCATATTAACATTCGAAGCAGGAGCTTTGATAAATTGATGAAAAATGAATTACTGAGATTGAAACGAAATTTGGTTCTTTTCCCTCAACACTCCTCTCTATTCCCGGGAAAAGGGCAATACACCTGCAGCAAACTGCTTTAATAAAAGAAGTTTCGAACCATAAATGTGTCATTATTCCCTAACTCAGCCTCAATTTGCTGCTTTTCATTCAGATTCAAATATAATCATTCTGAAATTACTCGTAACTCGAAATTTGTTTTTTGAAACATTTGGATTTACTACCTGCAAAAACATAGTAATGGTTGCGATATAATAACAACAACTGAGCAAAATGACTGGATCAAATTAAGTTGACATTAAAGAAATCCAAGGTAACATTACTTTAAATACAGCCATTCCTAGGGAAGTAATGAAAAGCAGTATTTCAGCATGAAATTTCATATTGTGATTTTAAGAAGCAACAAATATGTACGATAGCCCGCCCAATATGATATAATTTGGATATAATAACATATATTTAGCAACAGTGTAAATTATTGTAACACCTGTATATCCCGGAATGAATCATAAAAAAACAGGTGAATAAGAGATGAAAAAGTGGAGGATGCGTTCAATGCTAATCGTTTTAAGGGGCAGATGCGACTCGGTGTCATATTCACTTTCACTGTAAAGAGGACAACGACATACTGACCTTTCTAATACTTCACACAAACACACATTCGCCTCTCAAGTACTACGTCGCGGTAAGTGCTGCTCGCTTCCCCAACAAATCTGACAATTGTTTTCCACCTACTGAAACGTAGAATAAAGACCGTCCTCTCCTCCTCTCTCCTCCACCACCCTCTCTCTCTTTCCTTCCCCTTTTCTCTACTAATTCTTTTGTAAATTAAAACAACAAAAATTTTTTCATGTATGAATGAAAGTGAGAAGAAAAAAAGTGGAATGGAAAAGAAATTTTTTTGTTTTCAAAAAGAATAGATATCATAAAATAGAATATAAAAGGAATAAAAAAGAAACATTGAAAGATATGAAAACAGAGAAAAAGAAAAAAAACAAATGAAATGTGAAATGAGGTAGAAAATATACAATAATAGAATAGAAATATAATTGAATAAGATTTTTGAAAAGAAAAAAAACTTTTTTCTTGACATACTTTCATTATATAGGCATGAAATAATTTAAAGTAGGTTAAGAGAAGAAGGATTGGATGAGGGTGGAGAGGAAGAGAGGACTAGGAGAAGAAAAGTATTCATTGGATACGGTATT
>NW_018108181.1:197820-227142 GCF_000183805.2 Loa loa | reverse complement strand
GGGAAGTAATGAAAAGCAGTATTTCAGCATGAAATTTCATATTGTGATTTTAAGAAGCAACAAATATGTACGATAGCCCGCCCAATATGATATAATTTGGATATAATAACATATATTTAGCAACAGTGTAAATTATTGTAACACCTGTATATCCCGGAATGAATCATAAAAAAACAGGTGAATAAGAGATGAAAAAGTGGAGGATGCGTTCAATGCTAATCGTTTTAAGGGGCAGATGCGACTCGGTGTCATATTCACTTTCACTGTAAAGAGGACAACGACATACTGACCTTTCTAATACTTCACACAAACACACATTCGCCTCTCAAGTACTACGTCGCGGTAAGTGCTGCTCGCTTCCCCAACAAATCTGACAATTGTTTTCCACCTACTGAAACGTAGAATAAAGACCGTCCTCTCCTCCTTTCTCCTCCTCTCACCCCCCAACACCCAGCAAATAGTACCCATTCATTAAAATAACTTGCGCAAATTCTCAAATACTTCAAAGATATTGCGACATTTCTCCTGGGATATTTAAGATTTCTTGGAATTTTAGTTATAATGGGGAGAAAAACTGATTCAAATCAACCGATTCTAATAATTTCAAAAGGTGTGAGAATAAGGGTGGAAAAATATCTGGATGATATATGAAAGTGAAAACAGGAGTACGACAGGCGAGAGAAGTGGTGATTGAAGGAAATAACAGTAAGAATGGGAAGGATAACTACCACCAGTGCCATACGGACAAGCCGACATCAGCATCCTTGCAAACGGCGAATGTTAGCATCACGCGGATGACGAGATAACATTTGAAGTAAAAGTGCGGAAAGAAATTGATCTTATGCTTCTTCCTTTTATTCTTCGATTAACTGAATAATGTGTAATAAATTGTTGATGAAAAAATAAGACTAACAATATGCTTAAAAAACAAACTTTGAACCAGCAGATGGACTGATAACAGATGGAATGAGAGCAGATGGGAAGAGAGATTTAGCGGCTGAAATTTGGAGCAGCAATCAAGAAAATCATGCAGGGAAGGGACACGTCTAACGCTCAGGTGCTGCATCATTGTTTATTTGATAATACCATGTAGGAAAAGTCCAAACACAGGCAGTTATCAAAACCGATCATTTCGAAAAAATGAAACAGCACTAGCTTCAGAATGCTCAACTGCTTTATCCTTTTCCTCTTACATAAATATTGGTGTTATCCATTTATGATTATCAAAAAGAACAAAAAATTGAGCCCAGAACTAGACAAAAAGCACGACTTCACTTGTATGTGCAGCATCGGTAAAATATTTTATTTGTTCTTAAATGGATTTATCCTTCATATAAATAACTATTGAAGTAGCAATTTTTAGATGACATATAAATGAAAGTAGCAAAAGAATAGTGAAATCGTATGCCAAAATCACTTCTGATGTTCAAATTAATAAAATCAAAGTAAAGTTCAAAGAAAAATTATGCCGTCGATATGTATTTCGCATTTTTCTCGTACAATCTTCAAAAATTGTCGCTATAACTTTTCACCATTTAGGGTGAAGCAATGAAGGTTACGAGAAATAAACAGAATTTCAGAGTTATAAGCAAAAAGTAGTACAGTCAGGTCGTTAATTTCAACAGATTTCCAACATGTAATTTAACAGTAAAAATAGAACATTCAGGAAAGACTAAGGCAATTCTGCAAAAACACTAGTTAATCAAAATTAAAAAAATTCGAAGGCTTAGAAGTTTAACTTACTTTGAACTTTCGACATCATATCATTCAATGTTCCTGGACTTGGCAGCGCCAAAACTTCTTCGCCTTGTTCTTCTTTCATCATTAGTGATAAGTTGGACTTCACTCCTATCTCAACTGGTTGTGGAATTTCCAAACTATTAAAACTATGGATAACTTTGATCCTCGTTGAAACAACCGTGCCTAATTCCAAATTAATACGATTTCTGTGCTCGGTTGACTCAAATCGATCATACATGCACCTCTTCCTTGACTACAAGCTGCAACTGGTATCCGATAGCAACTTCCACAGCTGGTACAACATTCACATTGCTCTGTTGGTCTTTTTCTACTCGAATCGTATCTATCAGTATTTGTAATGGCGAAGAAACCAGGAGCAAGGCAAGGATTTGAATCTTCTTCCTTATAAATGACATAGCTATTGGCAGATGGTAAACCGAACAACACTGTTGGACAGCTGATAAGATGTATTAATATGGGATGATCCAAAACAAAGTATGGCAGTTTTTCGATGAAAAATAGTTTCTAGGCCTCAGTTCTAGATGGGTATTGCTACTGTTCTGTTGGATCATTCCTCTCAGATTCAGCTCAAAAATTTGAGAAAATAAGGAAAATCTACCAGAAATGAACGGAAAAAAATCAGCTACAACGAACATTACATAGCACGATCCTAGCTGAAGCACTTCAGAATGAATATCGTTGGCCTTTTAAGAAGAGGGAAGATGGAAAGGGGTTAAACAGGAACAGATGAAGGGAAGCATTTATCTTTATATATAAAGAAAAGACAAATTATTGCTTTTTTTGAAAGAGAAGAGAAGCCCCAGTATGCCGAAGCACGAAGGATTTGAACGTCATAATATTTTTTACATTGAAAGCTTCTTTTTATATAAACCTCTTTTTCCAGTTTGACTAAAATTCATGACTGAATGAGGTATATGCAATAAATAAAGCCACTGGAAGAATATGCTTCTGTTGCGTGTGAAAAATGGAAAAGAGAAATTGGATTTATTCTTTTCAGGGTAATGAGAAATGAACCGAAAACGTCATCTAGGCAAAGTTCGGCAAAATTGAATGGTAAGTGGAAGAGGCAGGGAGTGAACTTGAAATTCTAAAGTTAGACCACCAATACCTATGCTAGGAAAAGCAAACTGTGACATAAATACAACATCGGAATCGAATGAATCAGAAAATACTGTCATACATAATATGAGGAAGATGAATAAAAAATTAAAGATTAGTAGCAAGAGTAAGAAGAATGAATGAATGCAAATGGACTGAGAATGGGACCAGGCATTTACGAATGTCGGAAAAAAGTGGATTAAAACTGATGAACGAATAAAACTTTAGAGTATAATCTATTTGATAGCTTCCTAGCAAAGCATCGTTTCAATATTCTAATAATGAATCTAAGGGAGAGCATGAAGCTGAATTCAGTGTCTATAAGGAGACTTGTCGCATCCAGTGCAGGTGCTTTATAATCCGTCCACGCATAAACATTGTGGGCAGGGCGGGACGGGATATATACTTGTGACTGTGGAGAAGCAAATGATTTCTTACAATACAGCACCAATTGCCCTTCTGCTAGTCGTTCCACGATTGAATATTTGGGATTTACAAAAGGAAAATTTTGAACACTTGCTTTATAAATATTTCAATAATTGAGGGAAAAACAAGCAATTACAAAAATAAGAATTATGAGGGAAAAAACTCAGGTATGATGTCCAAGAAGTCCAGTGATGTAGAGGAAATAATAAAAAAGTGGTAACTAGTGCAAGTCAAGAGCATTAATCATCCAATTTAGATATAAAGGTGATTAAAACCAGCAAGCAAGAGATCACGCAGCATTTATTACAACCCACCACAGATGTTGCTCTGACATATCTAATGGTTATATATCTATCCAGCACCTTGACCCTTTAAATCAGAAAACAAAAGAAAGCCTTCCAAAATTTTCAGGCTTCATTTTAATTACTTTTCCCTCTTTCCTTTTCCAGGAATTTAGTTTATTTCATCAAATATAATTTTCACCGGAATAGTTTGTACTCTAATGAAAAATTCGTACTCTTGGAATTATAAATTATGAGATTGGAATTGAAAAGTAAATGATTTTGCACTTCGCCACTACCTCAAGAGCTTGGATTGTTTCTAAAAAAGACCTTTAGAGGAAAATAAAAATCTTTAACTTGAAATAAAGATGTCAAAAACTATAAATCTATGGATAAAAGATAAATTTTACCATTCTTATTAACTTAAAACAATGTCAGAATCAATACGCGATAAAAATTTCTTTGTTTCATTTCATTGTATGTTGCAGTAATTTGAACAGTGAAGCAGCTTCCAGCAAAGTAATTGCCATAAATAAGCTATCGGTTATTATATTGATTTCATAAATGCACTCAGCAAACTGCGACACATACTGATGTTTCAACACCAATTTCAAAAACTTACAACACAAAAACTGTTAGAAATATTGGAAATGTATAAAAAATTCGATGATTTTATATTTCCACCTGACTTTAATGAATTTTTTAGGTAAGACAATGTAAAGTTTACCTTGCTTCTCTAAATAAGTCATTAGGAATTACTGGTAACTTTAGCTTGCTGTTCTAAAGAAATGGAGGAAATTATTCAAATAGCCTTTCCAGTCTCAAATATCATCAGTCCTTCAACGCCCGTTTGTCAACACAAGGCATGAAAAAAACTATGAAAACTTTGTCTAAAAAAACCGCAATTATAATAAAAGCCGCACTGCTTTTCTGAACAGCTCTCCTTCATTCTAAAATGAATGATGAAAATGGACGAAGATGCAAAATGAAGGAATCATATATTCAAGTCTTATTTTACAAGTAAACAAACTGCTGAAGACACATAAAATCATCTTAAACAATACGCTACACTTAGAAAGCTAAGGTATTATTGATAAAGGAGAAAAAAAAGTGTCGGAAAAACTGAATCGATAAAAATTTAAATGAGTTATAAATGTCAACAAAAGGTTTGTGCAGGATAGTGGATTAGTGAAATCAGGTCCATCGGAACGCACTGCTTACCATATTGAATACTTATGATGATCCCAGGAATACAGCGCATTATAGCAATTTACTCCTTAGGATGCATCATTGCAACTACCAAAAAAGTGAGGAAGGAAAGACAAAATGGCTCTTACTTACATTATTAAAAATACTGTAGTGCTGCTGCATGAACTCCAGACTCTAAATACCTGGCAGTTTGATCAAATAAAGGCGAATTTTTTTCAAAAAGGGAAATGAGCAGTAGCAGGGAAGACTTAGAAAGCAAAAGATGTTCATAAGTATTTTTGATCGTCAAATAATGAACGCGTGAATATGTTTCACAGTGGAAATAGGAAATGAATTTAATCTTTCTTCAGCTGGAGACTGAAGGCGGTTAAACTATCACTAGAAGCTGTGCACTATAAGTAGAAGGCTCCAGTTGACGCCAAGGATATCTGCTTCTTTGCATAACATTCAAAACATTCACGTATTATTTCGCATGCTCTTTTACAAAACATACAGCTAATTTTATGCAAAAAAGAAATTTATTTCAAATAAATGAGATAGATTGCAGTGAAAATGAAAGACGCTGAATATAGAAGATCAGTTCAACTTATCTGCTCACATGAAACCGTCAAATGTCGTGGTTCACTGACTAATAGACAAAATTTAAAAAAAATAACCACAGTTTACTGGTTAATAGACATCCGATCCAACAGCCTGTACAGATGGACAACCTTCAGATGTCTTAACAACTCCCTTTCGCTGACTGGCAACTCTGACACTGTGATTCATTTCAAATAGCTAATCACTCCGAGATGAGATAATGTGAGTCCATGTCCATGTGTGCGTATTTCTGGGTATCTGCTGCCTGCATAGAGATGATGGCAGTAAAGCAGGTTCAAACCTTCTGAATTCAATTATGAATACGTTAATGAGCTTTCAGAAAATGAATTTAGAGTTGTTGACTGCCAACTATTTACTGCCGATGGTGCAGCCTTCGAGGTATTAGCAAATTAGCACCATTTGCAGAACAAAATGGAACAAAACTGGTACGAAAGTAAAGGGCAAGAGTGTTTTTCTTAACAAGGTCTTGATAATTCTCACTGAAAAAAATAAAAACAGTGATATATAGATTAAGGAAGATGCAAAAACTAATTCTCTTAATATTCATGAATAATTTACAGTAGGTTTAAATCCTACATTCTCATGTTCTCATTCGTGGAATAACCTTTCTCTCTCTCCAGCTCACACTTTTTATACATCTGATTTTGAACTATTTACAGTTTTTAAATCAATAAAAAAAATTTATTTACATCCCTAATAATAATCATTTATCCTGATACCTGATACTGATAAATATCTTAACTTTACTGAGCATATTGTTGTTTTATTGAGCATTATGCAAAGGATACAAACCCACTGGCAAGCATATTCACTACCATTTGGATTTTAGCTCAAAACGGAAAATGAATTTAATGCTCAATAAAGCAAAAAATAGCAAACCACACACACATACATACATACACACATATGCACATATACACACTAGTCACATTAATCACATACAAATATCACACTATGGTCACGTTAAATGACCAACATATAAAATAGAGCCAAACAAAAAGTAGAAAAGCTCTAAAAAGCTTTCATCGTTATGAAAAAGCAACAAATAATTTCCAACAGTAAATTCATAACACGTCAAAGTAAAATTACATAATATAACACTTGTCGAAAAATTTTTCCCAGTCGGCCTAATATTTGCTCTTGCGAGCTGTGAACCTTATTTCTTCGAACAGTTTTGCCACTGACTAAGCAGGACCATTTTTAGAAGCTTTCGGAGCCTTACTTCTTAAAATTTAGTCATATTAACATTACATCTATCTTGCTTTCCTATCATGCACTCTTTTTGGTCGAGCAAGAAGTAACCACGCAGCTCCATCATTTTAAACAATATGTTCTGACCCATCATTACAGTGATGCAGGATTTCGAATCTTGTTCATTTTGTGGAGTAGCTTACTTGAATAACAGCGTAATTCAGGAGTTTGGAGAAAGCGCTAAATATGTACTTATTTGTGCAACAGAGACAACCACCCATTCTTCTGCGCAGTGAAAACGAATTAGACGCTTTGAATATTTTGTCGACAACAAAAAAGATTACATTCCAAACAATAAGATAGAAACAAAGAGGAAGAATGTATGGATCATGCAATCAGCAAGATAATCTATCTTGCTGATTGCATGATCAGTATTCTTATTTGGTTCAGTATTCTTATTTTTGAAAATCCTAACAACTTTCTCGGAAAGCTTATATTTAGATCTTAAATTGATTAGAATATTGAAATATCCAAACGTCTGACAGTTACAAAAAACAAGTGCATATGGAACTAATCATACAAGAAGGACAAGAGCCCCATAATTTTTGCGAGAAAAACAGGATTCACTAAACTTTTAATATAGCTGCCTTTTTTTTTACAACAGAGTCTTACAACTCAACAGTTAATTTTATTAGCTTAGAACAAACTTCCACTGAACTATATGAAAGACAAAAAATAAATGCAGTTGTCCCAGGCAACTGTTTCTCTACGTCATATGCTTTACTACAATGAGTCTTCAAAGCTTCAAAGCACTCTTTACGAAAAATCAACTGACAAAGTTAAAGAATGAGCACTTTTTCATGAGAATATTCCAACTCATCAAAACGTCAAGTTTTGGAGCTTAAAGTCAAATTTTCCAAATTTATACTCAAAACTCGAATTAATGGCAAATTTTAGCTGATCAAAAGCTTTTTAGCCGATTAACTTGTTCAAAATAGAACAAATCCAGTCCTTTTCAAATTCGTTTATCAGCCCAAATAAGGCAGCCATTGCGTTTGCCAATAAGAGAGATGATACTACGAAAATGATTCTAAACGCTTGGAAAATGATCCTAAGAAAATTATCTGATGCTAAGCAATTTTTGCTGATGTACTCTAAATTACCTGTAAAACGTCTATTTTAAACTGTTTAACATCTAGTGTTCTTCGTATGACAAGAATATCCAAAAAGTCTAAGCTTGACAAGAAACTAACTGCATTTACCTTAATTTACAGTGCAGCAAAAAATATTTAAGGGAATATAGGTGAGTGGAAAAGCTGAAATGTAGCAATAAAAAAAATAATTATTAAAGAAATAGGAACAAAGGAACTAACATTGATAAGTGGGCGAGGCAGACAACGACGATGGTTGGTTGCCAAGGTAAGTTCTCATCGACGCCGACTGTGGCTGCTGTAATCATTCACAGTAATATAAAAATGAAAGACGCTGTCAATGATAATATAAATTAATCAACTATACCAATACAACAAACCGTAAAACAGTTTAACAGAAATAATGATTCCTCAAATTATCAACAGAATAAGGAATAGTCCTAGTCTTCCTCCGTTTTCCGTCTACTTAGCACCCTAAGAAACGATAACTTGAGAGCATTAACTTGTATCTAGTCTGCAAATAAAAAATATGAGGAATATGACTCTATAAGAGATATAATTTATTTAATAAACCGCTGCTAACAGTTTATTTAATAATTCGCAATTCTGAAAATCAATTATATTGTGTACCGAATATGTTTTGATATCATTCGGTCTTTACTAACAATAATTCCAGATGAATGACAATAAAAACTGAGCACAGTCATTCCCTCTTCTCTCATATTATCTTGTCTTCTCTTCCCCTATCTCGCACTTTTTCCTCGTTTGCAATTAACTTATCGACCAATCTTTCGTATGAAGACCTATCTTTTCTACTGTCCCAAAAATCCTTCAATATCACGACATAAATTTAGTGAAAATTTAAAGGTTGAAAATCCATACACAATACTTACAAAATGAATTAAGGAAAAATTAATAACCTGCTGACGGTAAATTGAAGACTGAACAGGATATTTTGGCTGCTGCAGTCCTTTAGACTGATAGGAAGATTGTGTCAGATACTGAGTAGACTGTGGTCCAGAAGACTGCTGAGAAGCGACAACGGATGACGGCGGATACATGGTTCCTCGCGATGCTGGTGTAACTGATGCTCCCGAAGCACCAGCTGGAAAAACATTGGACGATGAAAGAAGCTGACTGTTTTGTGATTGCAGCTGCGACATACCCGATGGATATCCTAAAGTAAGATAAAAAGTATATGCATAGTCATAAAAGCGAAACATTCGAAGGGGTGACAGGAGATGGAGCGTAATGTTATTCACAATAGTGAATATGATATGGAACTGTTCTTATATGCAACTGCACTCATTAAGGTAAACACTCCTAGTGAGTATGAAAGAGCTAAAAGTTCAAGTCAACAAATTTGATAATCTAAATTGACAAAGGAAATGCATTAAAAATAAAGCTCAAAAATACTCAGAGAATTGTTTTCTTAGCCAGGTCCTAAAGCATGCATACACCCATAACGAGTAAGATAATGCTATCAGGTTGCTTGATTCTAACACGATAAAACATAATGACCATTAAAGAGTAATTCAAGTGAATCGTCTAAAAGCCATCTGCTCACCTTTTATTATAAATAATCCATCAATAAAGTTTCTATAGTTTAAGTTAAGAGCAAAAATGTCAAAAAAAAACAAGAAGAGATAAACGCATATAGAATGAAGCACAATTTGTATCATTTACTAGAGGTACATCTAAGTAATGTAAATAGCGGAATATTCTATAGAGCAATTTTTACCTTTCAGGTTCATTCCAACCAAAACTATTCCACTTAGAAAAAAAAGTGCCTAAAACTTAAGTAGGCGATCTTCTTTCAGACTCATATCAGTTGGAGTTGTGTAAAAATAATGAAATAGGCAATCATACAAATTTTGTACAATTTGCTCTACAGTTTCTCCAAGACATCTCACTTAAAATCGAGATTTTTATCACAACTGAGTCGTAAATTAGATGTATGCATAAATGAAAAGAAGTGCTATGAGAAACCAATCTGCTAACGAAATTAATGGCAATTAGTAGCAGGTGAAAGAAAGACTCAGCAAAACATAATGATAATTTCACCAACACGTATGACATCCAGCTGGGCAATGGACTTATCGACAACTGAGTAATACAACTTTGTACCAAACATTATTTATCTGTGAATCATATTCCAGCATGAATGTGATAAGGGGTAAAGTTGAACTTGAATAATGCGAATACTTCCGAAATACGGTTTCTATTCTTCTTAAGGAGTGGGGAAGAAAATTAAAAGAGAAAAACAGAAAGTTTTAAAAAAGCTGAGGAAAAATCAACACACGATCAAGTAACTTAAATTTCTTGAATAAAATTACTCCACTTATAAGCTGTTGCTATAACGTGAAGTTACACTGGAAAACTCAATTTCATAAAAGAAATCGGAATGCATCCTGACGTTATGCTTCAGTTACGCAATCAAAAATCAGATTACTCGTTTATGTTGAAAACAAGAGGAAGTATGATCGCTTACATAAATAAATAAATTACGGAAGAATATCAGGATCGAAAGGGACCAATCAAGCATATAAAAGTTTTCCGAGCATTCTTTTAATCATTATGAGTTTCGTTTCTCTTTTCCACTCAATCCAGAAAGAAACAAAAGAAACTACCACATATTTTTCGTCCGAAAGTTGCATATCCAGAGAAGGTGTTAAATTAGATCATTAAGTTTCTGATGTGCAAAAATGCTTGGAAATTAGGTTGCCGCATAATCGCTGTCTCGCAAATGAAAGCAATCATTTCTTCAGTTTGAATAAAATTCATATTCTACTTTTAGATAAGTACTTCTCTGTGTTGCACTTTCCCTATTTCCTCGATACCAAAGTCATTATAAGATTCTAACAAACTAAATAGAATTATTGGAAAGACAGAAACTGCTCATGCTAAATCATACTTTAAAACTGAACACTACTCATACTTTAATAAAACAACCAAACATGTTCTCGAAAGCCTAAAGTACTTTGCAGAAGTAAAGTACAAAAATCGACCGATAAGGAAATTTTAAAACATCTTCAGTGCTATGAACTATATTTACAAATATATTATATGCAAATACTACGTCAGCTGTAATGTACTTCGCACATAGCACTGTATCTCGCAACCACAAAAATGTCAACTATCAACTTACCACAAAAAAAAATCCAAATTATTAAGTAAATTTATGAATAATCAGCTGTCTGTTCAAAAAACTCAGCTGTATTCGTCAACGCTATTGTTAAAATGTCAACCTATATCTTTTGAAAGGTGAACCGAGAACTATAAGAGATTGCTGTTTGTAGTTCAAAGAATGAGGATTTTTAGGCCTCAAAATAGTGAGAGAAAAGAAATCAAAAGTTTATGCAACTCCACTGACCACAAATATTTATGAAGGGAGAAGGGCAACGCGCAATAGTATAATGAAATATCGATAGCAATTTTTCAGATCAAATCTTATGCGCTCATTTGCACGAATTCGTATTTCATCTTCCAAAGCTATTTTTATTCAATAATGAACATATCTATTTGAAGAATAATAGAGTAAGATTTCTCTTTTCTAGTAATTTCAATTATCGATAGATCACGCTACCTTCAGCTTTATTATGCTCTGATTTTGAATTTGGGTTAATTCTCCGAGAGAATGACAAACACGAACAAAATTAAAATTATTCAGACTTGAAAAAGATTTGCACGTTTACCGCCGGATGTAACCGGACAAATGGCAACGCTTAAAAAATTTTAATAATGCATGCATGAAAAATTTCGAAAAGCAAGAACGGCACTTATATACCCATTCAAAAGTTAAGAATACTTATTCTTTTCCAGTAAACAATCTGAAAGAAGTCTTTTTCGAAAGTTTCTGAAAAGTACATAAATTAGTAATAGAGTATCTACTATTAGCATTTTACATTTTTCGAAACTGTCGTGAATGGATCGATGACCTTATAGATTTGGATTCAGTAATACATAAGATTTTTTTTGACGAAACTTTCATCATAACTTCTTTACTAATACGGAAAGCAAAGATGAAGAGGAATTTTTGATTTTTTTTGTAATTTTCAAGCAGCACAACAATTGATTCGCAAGCTAACCAACCAATGAATTACAAAAAAACATTCGTTACACATTACAATAAAAAATGCAGATAGCGAAATTAATATTTAAGTAATAAAGCGATCTATTATGAAAATTCGAATGTGATATTTACAGAGGAAAATTGACTCTTTTTTGATAAATTAAAACTCATTGGGAAAATTGTTGTATATATAAAATGAAACTTAGAGTTTCAGTTCACTTCCTTTGTAAAGCCAACCAAATCAACATGAAGATTGTTTATAAAAACTGCTCTTTAGCTAAACCATCATATTAGCTCTTAATTTGTAATTCTAAATTATACATTATTAACGGTATTAGGTCATTGTTATCCCGTATGCGCATAAAGCATTCAAGTGTGATTGAAATTACTCGAGTGTTAAACAAAACGAAAGTACTTACAACTCCTGCTGGACAATTTTAATGCTAATTAGCTAAAAGCTTCAGTGGAAATATAAAAATAAAAAACTGAGTATGTATTGAAAACTCGATTTATTTAATTATCATTAAATTAAGAAATGGTAGAAAGCAATAACATGGAAATAAATAAAGGAATACTGCCTTTCCGAAAATTTTTTAATGAATTACTAACCCGAGTAAGGGACTCGTTGTACCATGATGCGGTGCACTGGTCCAGAACCAAAATGCTGTAAACAATAATGAAAACCGCATAAGCATGAGAGTTGTCAGTTTTACAGTTAAAGAAGTAAAAACAACGGAATAACAAGAATCAATTTTAATAACTTAGCAATTTACATAAAATGAATGAGTACTACCTGCTGAGTTTGTTGATTTGTCCACTGAGGCTGTTGCATTTGTGCATGGCATGAATACTGTTGTTGTGGTGGACCCACTACTGGGATTCGTGAAAGATATGAAACACATGGAGGCGAAGGAGGTACATGACTTGATGGTACCATACCTATTTTGATATAATTTTCTTTTAAAATCCATAAAATTTACTACCCTACTAGGAATAAAACACGATCATGAATTTACAACAACAAGCTTTTCACTGAACTATTAAGTGTCGTTTGAAATGGCATAGTAAACGCCGTGATACAGATTCCACAATGTTCGAAAGCTTTTTGTTTTATAACTGTGAAGAAAACAAATCACTGAACATAAAATTTACAGCTTCGGACTCAGCTATATCAGTTTCTTACATAAAATTTTCCTTATAGTTTTTATTTTTGCTTGTTATTTATAAATATTGATTCGAATTTAGATGAAACACAATTTAGAAAAAAAAACCTGCTGGACTTTGCAAATTTGCTTGATAATGAATGGGGGTTTGTGGTGGTTGCATATAGGGAGAAGGAGAAGCATTTGAGGAAGGACGACTTATGAACGGCGAGGGCGGTGGATGCAAACCGCTTGGACTTCCCATTGGGCTACGCACTGCAATAGGCAGAGACCTATATTTCAACGTTTATGCATATGGAACTAAGCCAAAATTATAAGTACAACGCGATAAGCAATTTGAAATGTTGAAACAATAAGAAAACTTTTGAAAAACTGACCCGGTAAACACATTCCCATCGACTGCTGTTGTACAGAAGTGCGTGTAGCACTCGGAGATAACAAAGCTGAATCTCGCATCGTACCTGAAAAGATGGAGGGAAGTATGATGGATTGTTCCTTGCTTAATAATTTTACTGTGGGCGTTTAAATATTAATTTTTGTTTATTCCGTAGTATTTTTTTTTTGAGAACTGGTAAAACAGTGGATTCTAATTTCACTGTTTAAACAATGTTCTCACCACGCTGGAAAGTATACAGTTAATATAACCCAAACTTTTCTTGATTTTTACCCGGTAATCTGGGTGGTTGCATAATTGTTGTTACTGGAGAATTTGAATTAGCCGGTGTTGCACGAATATTTGACGACGGCGACTGAGAAGGGTCAGCAGGCGAGGGCGTCCAGTACTGCAGTATTGAAGAAATGAATACAAGGAAGTGAATGAAATTGAATCAAGAGAAGAAAAAACGGAAAGGAGCGGACGTTGCATAAATTAAAAGAGTTGTAGCAAATTAATGCCAAGTGGAGTTTTCGATGAATTTTTAATTGCCATGAACAGAATCTAGCTTAATTCATTTAATATCAGTTTATAAATAAGACATACAGATTGCTTATAGGGAGATTCGACCTGTGTCTGGCATGCCGTTTGCTTATCGACTACCATGTCCCTCAATCTAAAAATATTGACTGTCCTTGACTGCTTGACTGTAGCGAAATTCATACAATACGGAATTAATTACGAACTGATTATGCAATATCATAAAAGGAATAAGGGAGACATCCAATTCCTTTACCATTCAAATTTATTCACCCTCCGAGAAAAGAGCTAGCAAATGACTGTAAGGCAGCTCAAGATGTCTTGTATGTGAATTTTATATGTACACCAAAAACAAATGCAATTTAATCAAAGAGGTAATGTATGTTTTAGATGCAAACCTGTGCGGATCCAGATGTCCCAAAGGACTTGGAGCTTCATTTGCAAATGACGAAATGTTGCTACCCGAAGCTAGTGTTGTTACATTACGCATTTCGATCATCTGCATTTGAAAGCTATCGATGTAAGCTTGTTTAAAGTCTAACAGAGTTTACACTGCCTTATTTTTGTAGTGTTAATGGCTTTCTCCTTATTGTACACAATCATTTCAGTAAGACGAAATACTCTGTAGATCAATGGAATCAGTAATACTCTATGGTTTATGTAGAGATACAAATCAAGAGTTCGCATTTGACAAAAAAAAAAAGAAAGCAAGAGCATACGATTTGTGATTCGCGTGAAGTGTTTGCAACATCACTGTCTGAAGTGCAAGTTGAGCCTTCCATTATTTAATCTGAAATATATAACATCCTTGTAGCGAGATAATTCTACCTAATTCAAAACAGATATGGAAAAGTGGAAAAATTAGAAAAACAAGCAAATAAGTAAATACTTTTACTGCTACTTTATTTTTACTGCTACTGCTACTTTATTCCACAAACAAGTTCAATATTTCGACCAATCAGTTATTTCCTTCCTATCGAAAGTTAACAAAAAATATAGTTTCCTACATATTAGTAGATTATTCCACGATTTATAGATATGTTTTTTCCAACTTTTCAAATAACAACCATATTTAAACAAATACGCATAGAACCGGAATGATCAAATAGCGATTTGCGCGATCCATTCTATACCGTACAGTTTAAAAAATCTGAATAGAGGAAGCGTCGATTCTGTGCACTTCAAAATTTGATACTGAAAGCGGAAAATAAAAAGTTTCATATTAAGATAGCAAATAATTATCAAGAAAGAGTTCACTCAGACGATGCTATATCAGCTGTTGGTTTCTTCATTTAATTATCATCTGTACAGCTTGTTTTAGTTTGTAGGAGTAATGAAGCAATCAGAGCGCACATAAATAATTCATAGACTTTCTGACGGTCCCACTTCCTCGTTGCTTACCGTCCTGTACAACACTTTTTTACTCATATCTGAAGGTACAACAGTAACTCTATCACCTGAAGCAATACCTGAAGTAATACTTAGAGTAGTGTGTGGTAACTACTTAGAGACTTCGGTTTTGAACAGCATCATTTTAGTTTCAGACAATCTTAAAGGACTAGTGTTTAAAGTGGATTGATCATTTCAAACATAACAAAGATCTTAACCAACAGAAATCACATGAAGTATCCCTGGGACGACAACCTCGAATCTCAAGACCCACTCTCCACCAACCACACAGATCGAACGCACCAAGTTATCTTAACGTTGCAACCATTCATTTTCACAGCATACCAATCGATGAACCTTGCAGTTGCATAAGTAGTATTCGTGGCAGTGTTATCTTAAAATGGTGCAGCCCTTAGGGTTTGGATGTGAGTTGAATTACGGGGGTGTATGGGGGCAAACTGGTCATTGTCCGTTCGAGTCAAGAGGTTATCCTAAGGCTGTACAATTCGCGACAATGAAAAATGTATTTGGTGGACAAGAAGACGAATTACCAGCTCACCCTCAGGACCCAATACTGATACACCAGAAAACGTTAGTGACACTAGTGTATACAACCAAACTATCTGTTAGAATTTGTGGATAGGTCTAGTGATTTTACTGTAAGCCTATTTTCGACATCACTTTTGATTCATTATGCCTTGTATTGCTGCGCTGTGATAAGAGATCTACTATATTCAGTGGCGAGATAACCTACCCTTTGCTGGCATTAATATAAAGCCCACGTGAAGGTGAATATTCATTGACATTAACACTGTTTTTTAGATTTGAAAACACCACTATTAAAAAATGTCAAGCTATCGAATTCCCGATTCAACTGAACGCGACCACCGTCGACAAAACTTCAAGAATTTAGAAATTATACGAAGAGCATTGTCGAAAGTGATTGAACCCATGCATTGTGTCAATGTATTATTTGATCCAAAAAAAATAACTTGTAGTCTATGTGTGTAAATATTTAAAACAGCTGCATACGTTGGCAAGCTGGAATTGAAAGATCCATTAAAAATAAATTTTTCTAATTCTTTTTAATTCTTTTATTCACTGCAGGTTAACTTATGTTGTTGCTGCAAATTTGACTAAGAAATGTGATTACTTTCTGCCTTGTTTTAAATAATGTTATTTGCTTTGTGATATTTGTTTTGGAATGACATATCTTAGGTAAGTTGTACAATTCAGATCGACATTATTAAACTGGAACAGTGCATTTATAATGGTTACAGTTGTGAAGTGGTAGTGTTTGTCACCGATGTTTTCTCAAAACTCGTGTTTCTTAGGGCGCTTTCTCCGGGAATTACCATGATGGTAGTTTTAAAACATCTTTTGGATATTTTTAATATTGTCTCTTAAACCAGTTAGCTTCGCGTGTTTTCTCCTCTTTTTATAATCTTCAGTATTTCATGTAAAATTTTGCGACGGTTACGGCATAATTTTGATTTAAATATGATTTGATGTACATTTCAAGGAAGTTCTGTAAGCAACAACCATACGATAAGCGAACTTGCTTTTATTTTTAAATACTTCTGTATGCCTTGCAGAATTTATTTCTCAACGAAAGTAAACTTTTTTTTGAGAGGATTATTCATGGTATCCAATAACTTGGTCAAGTTTGTGATGATGTTTGTTGAGAACCATAGAAGGTTGGGATTTTGCACATTCGAGGCGAGGTTTGTTGCCATTTATAAATGTTTTGAGGAGAGAGAAGTTTCAGGTTGAATGCACTTTATGAGGACAATAATTTGTCAGATTTTTCACTGCAGTTCCTTGTTTTTGACCTTCGTCTTTTGTTTATGCCACATTTTCATTGAAAATCGTTTCATCATTTACTGTGCATCTTTTGGTGCTTGGGTTACAGTATGCTCACATTACCTTCACTGACTTTTTAAAAGACTTTACTGCCTAGCAAATAGCACTCAGCTTTATTCTTGATTTGTTTTTTTTCAATTTCCATTTCACATTCCTTCTCTTTGTCTTCTATGCCTTTTTCTTCACAACACTTTTTTTATAGGCTGTAAACTGTGAGGTATCATCGTATTATCCATTATTTCCTCTTTGTAGTGGCATATTTGTGATGGAATCGCCCAGCAGAATTAAACACTGGTTTTTTTTAAAATAGAAATCCGTAGTTGAAGATTTCTGCATACAGTACAAACGCGTTGCAGAAAATGGTTTGATCACTTAGTGGTAGATGTGGGTAGATGTTTTATCTTCTACTTCAATCTTTGATTTCAGTCAGAGAATTCTTGGTAAAGACCACAAACGCCTTTTGAGGTCAGTATCCTTTTTCTTTTCTATGTACCAATTTACAAGGATGTGAAAAGCTGCAAAATTTAAACTCTAGAACTTCACAGTTTCTATTTTCCTTATCACTATTTATGTTTTTTAAAAAGTTGGAGACAGTGAATTCAAAATTATGTTCAAGAAAAAACAGTTTAAGATATGTTGGTAGTGGAACGCATTTTTGCACATGTGGATTAAAGAAATATTCGCCAAGTGTTATTTCGATGACTTTTCATCGAATTTCTGTATGCTCTTTTTTCACACGTTCATATTTCTCGATGAAATAACCAATACAGTTGTAAAATTATGTTATGAAAGACTGATTTTTGTGCAAACATTTTAAATTTCAAGCTGGTTCAATTTCTTTCAGAATGGCCACGGATATGGCGAGATGTTTCGTGTGTAGTTTCTATTACCTTTAAAAAAGATCCATTAAAATAATATAATCTCATTCTATTCCTTAATTCCTCAAACATACCTTAAGCTCGATTTTTAATTTTGTAACATCTATTACTAGCGGTTCCGTACTATTATGCTAATATACAACTGCTACGGTTCCAGTCATTTTTGCATTAAGGTATAATACGTCACTTCTTTTGATAGGTCTTACCGGCCCAGTTTTTATTTTTTCGGAATTTTTGCGATGAGGTCAGTTTGATGGTTTTGCTAGATGTACATACTGTGTATTGCTAGATGCTGCCTACTGTATTGAATGTTGCAATATATTTATCATCAGCTTTTTGTTATATTGCCCATATTTCCGAAGATGATATTAAACTTAAGCGTTGACCCTCTGATTTCATATTGAAATAATTTCTTACTGATAGAATATTTCCAAATCTCTGATGTTCATTACGCTATTTTTATTGCATTTTAATTTTTCTGATAAGTGAATAAACGCTCTCACAATTTTAATATGGGTAAAATGTCTCGATTCTGCGAGTGTATTAGTTACACGTTGAATATTTTTGTGTTTGCGGTGAAGACAGTGGTTGCGTTGGTTTGGGGCTGAATTCCATAATTCATATTTTTCGTTTCAAATTGTTTCAGGATTGTAATTCAGTAAAAAGTACACTGAAATTCCGAAGCTGCTGTATATGCTAATAGTGCTTTTCGCTTTGCTTTGTATTGGTTAAGGGAGTAATAAAACAGATATTAATATTAAAGCTGTAAGTAACACTGATGTAAGACACTTAAATTTATTTTAGCTGGCGAGGCTGAGACTAAGTTTTTCGAGAAGGGAAAAATATGGTGAAAAACTATTAATTAAAAGGGAGAAGGTGAACTATTAACAGATTAGAAAAATCAAAATTATAGGTAAGTGCATTTCTATAGTTGTTTGGTTGTATTGACAAGTTTTCCATTATGTCTTGAAAATTATGTCTTCCATTATGTCTCCATTAGTCTTCCATTATGTCTTCCATTATGTCTCATTCAGTGTAGCAGAGTTCATTGGGTATTGGCTTCCCCGAACGTACTTTGTTTATATCTTCCGAAACATATGTCACTTTACCGAGCCAATGCACTCCTCGTACTACAGTGGTTTGGAATTCTGAAGTGAATTTGTTGGAAGCAGATAACTAGACAAAATTGTTTATTCAGATGAGTATTATCATTTTTAACGCATCTTTCATTTTAATGTTTCTCATGAAGTTACTGCTTCAGATTTTTGGGATTCCACGAATAGTTGCTCATTATGGCTTTCACATTTGCTGCATTTTGTTATCTTTTTGCTCTATTTGCCGTGGCATTTTGTATTTTCTTCGCCATATTCACAGTAAGTTTAACCATAATGCTTTCGAGAATGGTAAATTCATGGGACACATGTTTGTAAATATCACTTATCGTGAAGGGTGCAAAAATGTATTAGGAATATCGTGTTATGCTTGCTTCCGCTTTCTTTTCTCCCTGATTTGTGAGTAGTTTTTTAAACACGTGTTGTAATACTGAAGGGATATTTTGACAAAAGTGCATCAAAATTGTTTTTTGAGTCTTATAAAATATTAATATTAACGAGAACTCACAAAAATTAAAATTTCATGATTTGCATCCTTTCAGATTTCCATCTTTTTTTATTCGTGGTTTGCAAAGAAGAATGATATACACCATCCCACCATTAGTTGTGACTATCTAGAAATAAATATATGATAGCAAGATGAGAAGATGAGCGCAATACCGCCAACAACAGTAAAAATGTTTTTCTGAGTTAAGAACATTGCTTTTTATTCTTATTTCAGGTTATTTGTATCGACGAACTAAAGACCGATTACAAAAATCCAATAGAACAGTGCAACAGTTTGAACCAGGTTTGCCTTACTTTTCCTGTGATTAAAGAGTTATTAATAATATTAATGCTGTTGAAAAACTGATCTATGTTAGACTAAGTTCTTGGAACTATTAGTGGTAAGTTCATTAAGAGGAGTATCATAAGTAATTAGTGTTGGCTTTGCAAAATTATTTGCATGCTGTTTATAATTTTGCTTCTCCATGCAAAACATTATAATATCCTGTTTTGTTTTTTTATATGAGTTTTTTTTAGTTGGTTTTACCAGAATATTTACTTCATATCATCCTTACATTTCTTTTTGCCTTGTCGTTTCAACTTGGAGCGCTTTGCTGGAACATACCACTTATTGCATACCATATTCACAGGTGCGTAATTCCTTCATTTTGCAGTTGATTTTTGGTCGTATTAGTGAGTTATTAAAAAACGAAAAAATTATACCTTCACATTAATCCTAAACCTGTAGACTCTTTGAATATATTTTTTCTTAGATATATCCAACGTCCTGTGATGACCGGACCGGGAATATACGATCCGACCACGATTCTAAATAAGAATGAACTTCAAAAGGCACTTAGAGAAGGCTGGGTAAAACTTGGATTCTATCTTATATCTTTTTTTATTATTTGTATGCTATGATATACACGATGGTTACTTCTTCCTGAAAAACATCTGTAGAAGTAGCGCTTATCTTTAATGTAAGTAACAACTGAAAGTATGGCTGTATGTCTTGTTTTCAACAATTATCTCTGTAGGTTTTAAAACTGTAAAATATTTGTGGGCTTTGTGTTATCTCTTATGTGCTTTTATGAGCTTGAAATATGATGGGTTAATTATGAAACATACCTTAAAAAAACTCCACCGTTGGAATGAAATTTCAAAAAGATGTACCGCTCTTTGCTCTTTTCTATTTGTTCTCCCTTAAAATTTCATACATGCATATTTAAATGACTGCAAAAACTTGTTATGCGATCTTCGCGTTTATTTCGGTTGTTTTCTCTCATTATTGTTCGTCTGTTAAGCTTAAATAAGAAATTGCCAAATGTTTATTTCTCTAAACATAGAAACGTTTATCATGCTTGTTCGAATTATAAGATAAATCGACACTGCATTACATAATGTCAGTCATTATATTCTAAGAATTGATTAAGTAGTCTCGACAATGAAACTTGCAGGAATACTTCGTTGTAATTGTGAATCTCCTAACAACTTGCAGATTTTTGTCTAGAAAATAATCCAGACTTTATGCTAAACATCTTTAGGTTTTAATTTAAAAAAATGGAGTTGGAATTAATAGACGCTAGACAATTTTTTTGATCAGTGGTGATCGTTTTATCGTTTTCATTGGTGTTTCTTTTCAATTAGTTGATCCAACTGTTATCAATCGCAAAACGAATTTTTGGAGGAAATTTATTCATCAATTTAGACTTCATACATAAATATAGTAGTTTGATTGGATGGTGACAGCAACGATAGGCAATGACAATATCAGTGACGATGGAATGTTCTCTAAGGGGCATGACATTTGCCATGTCCATAAACGATAGCGATGATGAAGGGAAACCTGTTAACAGCGGCGAAATTTCACTTCGCTCTATAGTTTTATGCCCATGCCTGGTCTTCTCTAGACGTGTTAACACCTATTTCCCATCTGTTGCTTCTCTACCACTTATCATCTTCGGTTTGCTCATATTTGTTTCATCTTTTCACATGCAGCATAAGACCGAAACTTTGAACCTCTCTTTAAATTTTCTGCTGATGATAAATGCAGCTTTTTTATCACAGCCCTGCAATCAGAAAGAACTAGAGATTGTCGTCAATCACTTAAAAACTTGATTTAAATTTTAATTTGATCGAATTCAGTAAAGATGATATGAAAGTTGAGTCGTCGATTTTAGCTGGAATGAAAAAATGTGTCTTATATGTACGTCTTAATAATGATCTTCTTGATACAGCCTCGTGCTGCTAATTGAACTTATTAGTCATTTTTGGATACGAAAGATGAATGAATCACAAATTTGAAGAGCAACTCATAAGGAATAATAATTATGTGATGCACTATAGAATTGGTAATTTTTGCGACTACTTGCAATAAAATTCATGAATCCCTCGAAAATTTACATATTGCAACAGTCTCATTTCCATTAACTGTGCTGCGGGAATTTAAGTGAACATTCTATGTCACTACACCGATGATATCCAACAATCAGTTCTTCCATCAAAAGTCCCTGTAACCTTCATTAATAGAAGTTAATTATTATGATCAATATCTAAAGGTGACATGGAAGTTGCTCTTACCAGTTTTCCAATATTGTTTTGTTTGTAAAGCGATACAGAAGCATAATGCGATAGTCATTGGCTTGCTGTTTAGCCAAATTTAAACGTCTTTTTAAATTGAAAGAGGAAGAATTTGTCTTTTATCAAATTGATATCGAAAATTAAATGTGGATGTGATTATTACGATGCCTTATTGTGGGCTTATTTCAGATGTTACGTTCACCTCGCTGTTTGTCTTAGTTGACAGTACTACATGACACTGATAGAGTGTGACTAAAAAGTACAACTCTTTTGGATAACGTCATCAATGATAGCTATAGGAAGTGCTTGTTACGTCATTCATGTCTTCTCATTGTCATCATTGCTTCACACTTTATCTTCTCTTGATTGTTTCCTTTTACTTAATGCTAATTAGCATCACAGCTGCAACAATATTCTCTGATTCATTGGAACTATGTCAAAGTCATTGTATCGATCGGAATTTGGTAAGGATTCTTCTCAGAGTAATAATGAAGACATACATACGTGTTCTGAGTATCATGTAATCAACCATAGAATTTGCAGGTAGTTCCACTCGCTCGTGGAGCAGTTGACTGGGATACTTCGGTACTTGAGATTAGTCTAACCGAACGAATTAATGCGGTAAGATATGTTTCGATGGTGCTATGAGACAGTTGATATCTTGTCGTATCATAAGTATCTTGTCATGGAAGGTTATAAGTAATAACAAAGAAGACAAATCAAAATAATCTCACGTGCGTGTCATCTTACGAGACTTGCCGTTGCTTGCCCGTTGTTCTATCAAGTGAAGAATTTTATATATTTCACTCCATTTAACTCAAATGAATTGAAATTACGTTTTGTCGACCTTCGTCCAATTAGTCCAACCAAAGTCCAACCAAATCAAATTTTACGAAAAAAATGAACTTCAGATAAAGTGACATGCTGCCTTTAGGTAATGACACCAGGTAAACTGGTGTTAAACGATGACATGACATACGTGAATTGAACTGTTACAGTGTCACAGCGGTTGTCAAGATTTGGAATCAACAAATTCAACTTGCTTGGAGCGCTGTGCTAAATTGGTACCAATAAACAGCTGTACACAAGGCTGCCGGGCTGTTGCCGATATTTTCCTTCACCATTTGCAAGGTCAGTGAGGTCAGTTTTCACTTGGCAGCAATATTTGAAATTTCATTGGAGGTTATTGAGAAATTCTTTACATCACTCATTATACATTATTGGTCAGTTACAGAGACCGTTAATATGTTATCAATTGAAGGCTTGCTGAGTCATGTGCAAGTTGCGATCGAAAGCGATTCAACGATGGGTGTGAATACAGTTTGGAGTTTAAGTAGTGATTATGGTTCAGTTATCAGCGACATATTGGTGGATGATATACAGTGGGCTGTTCAGAGTCGTCCAGCTAATACTTCTGCCTCATGGGATACTACCCTCTTTGAAAAGGTATTAAATTTGTGGAAAAATGACCTTTCTCAGGAAACACAATTCAGGATAATATCCAACTGCTTGCCACACTTATATCAAAATTCAGAAAAATTGATGAAATATCGTTACATGAAAATAAGACGCACGACATACGTACGCTCTAATTAGGCGTTTTTGCATCCACACTTTAATACTGAATGAACTGGCTCCTGAAATTAACTTTCTATATCTGAATCTCCAGATTTCGAAAACATTTTCCTTCAGGCATTCAAAATCGAAACCTTGAAAGCAGCTATAACCGTACCTTTGGTTTTCGCTGAAGAAATAGAGGTCTTTTTTTTTTCGGTGCAACTAATTGTCTGCTACAAGTTAACTGCTTGTTATTACCTCGATTTGACTGTTACTGTAATCAAAGAAGCTGTGACGTACTGATAATCAATCAATGTTTCTTTGTTTAATGAATAACTCTACAGCTTCGATTGTGCATATCTTGGCGGACTTACACCATCGTCTCTCCCACATATCTTCTTCCTGTCAACGACACTGATAATGCCAAGCCATCGCCTCCAACAGTTATTTCACACTTGCAGATATCAGCGAATAGTTTTGCAGTTTGTTGGAAAAGCGCACTAAAGCGTTTGTACAAAGTATGGTTTCGTTGATGTTTGATGTTCATCTCAAAATGGTCTCAATAGACTAAAACTTTTTTGATAAGATGACGTTAAAATATCGGATATCTTTCCTTACAGATTTCGTTATATTCACTTGATGAAAGGGAAATCTCAACAGCACTGGTGGAAAATACTTGCTATTTATTCCAAGGAATACCCACTGATGATTGTTGTCGTGTTGAAATTGGATATGCAAACATTGATACTGCTTCTTTATCCCTTCGAATTGATATTATTAATACAGGTAACTTAAAAAAAAATTTTGTCATTAAATCTGAGAATCAAGCTGGAAATGGGTGGAACTAATGGGAGTTAATTATAACTAATTTATGGTAGATTTATTGTAGAAGGAAAGCCAGAATCAGCAGCGCAACTAATTTTTACGAACGGCACGTCAGTGATGAAACTCTACGATATTGATGATTACGCCGTGCTTAGCGATCCAAAATTAATTCCGTTCGAGTTAAAACCTAGCAGATCTATTACTGGTAACTGATTTGTAAGTTCTCACTGTGAAATGTTATTTGAAAGGTCATGCTGATCAGTTCCGTATATAATAGCAGGTGACGTTATTGTCGTTTTGATGAAAGAGCCATATATGCAATGCATGACTTGCATTCATATATTAGGAAGATAACCCCGGTGATATGATTTGATAAGTTAATCCTGAAATGCTCCATTAAACTTTGCTTACAACTCGTGCAGCAGTTTGACGAAGAATAAAATCAAAAAAGAAGTCTAGGTACTTCAAAATGAATTTACAGCATATATTTTTATAGCATTATGCTCTGTATCAGCTGAACGATTATTGATTGCATTGGATGATGGTAGCATTTACTGGTTAACTACTGGTGATGAGGTATTAAGCGGATTGTTACGATCACCGGACGGTACAGCAATTGTGCATATGGATGTTGACCACATACAAGGCGCTGTATATGCCGTTTTGTTTAAGAAAGGAATCCTGCGGTGATTTTTTCTTTAGTTACTTTTTTTAGAGTAAAACTACACTAAACAGAAAAACCAGTAGTGAAAAACGAAGCTTCGATTTAATTTGACTTTTATTCAACAAAAAGATTCGAAAGATCCTACCACTGCTATCTGCAAACAGATGTTTGGAGTCAAGTCCTAAATTCGTTTTGCAAAGGAATATTTTAAATTCTTGTTTTTCAAATTTGCCATAATTAGATGTGGCTTGGTAGAATGCCAGAACTCGACAATTTTGACAACAAATACAATTAATTATATCGAATATATTTCGGTTGATTCATGGAATGGGTGAGAAGCTTCTTTACTAATTAATGAAGAAATATAAATTGTCCAGATTGAACAAGTATGGTTGCAATAATTAAAATTGTTTTACACAAAAAGATTAAGAAAGAACATTATCACAGGTACATATATTGCATACTAAATGGTGGCGAAGTATTCGCGATACCATTGTTTCCATTGGATGCTCCACATATTCTTCCATTTTCGGCAACACAAAAAATGCCTACTCTTGCATTTGCAATCGAAGCGGAGCCTCAGAATTCAAGACTCATTTCGCTCACCCGAACTGGTTCCATTTTGGCAATAAATATCATAAATCAATCAGTTGCTGATCTTCGGCTGAATATTGAAGTGAACGATCTATATAACAGCATTAAAAAGGCTCATCTTTTTGGGGAACGATTATTTTGGACATCAACTAGTTGTGGTGATACACATTTTTGGGATAGTTGCTTGTACGGCGAAGAATACGATGCCGAAAAAAAGGTTAACATGTTGTTCTCAAATACGACACTTATCGGATGAGCTGTTGAATCATTGTTTTTTCTATTTCAAAGTATTTTTGCTCTCTGAAATTAAAATCTTTTATATTTAGAAAATACATTTGAATCGCTATTTATATCCCGGTCGAGTTGTTGATTTTGTATTCCTACGTGATAGCCCAATGCCAATAACGATACCTGTGCCAAGAAAGATAGGTCTTATAACAAATGATAGTACTGCACGAATCACATGGGAATCTCCAGTATTACTACCATTTCAAGGTAATTTTTTGCGACTTGCCAGAATATGTTTTTCAGGCCAAGTAATCCATTTAATTTTATCGAATGCATTCAAAAATTCGTCCATTACAACAATGAGTTGATCCTTTCTCGAAAATTCCAACAGAAGCTCAACTATAATCCCATTGAAATATCGTCCAAAACAATCACAAGTAGCGCATGATTTTCAAAGCGTATTCAAATAAGTTTTGAAAAAGGGGGCAAATTTTAGCACAAGGTGCATGGCGTAATTTGCTTTATGAATGCCGCATAATTGGTAACGACGAGAATGGTAGTACCATGGTGGAATTTACGCGGCTATCTGAGACTAGTCTGTTGATACCGGTTTCTCCCGGTCTTCAGTACCATGCATCTGTTCGAGCTTGCATCAATACCATATGTTCCTCTTATGCTAATGCTATCAATAATGCATTTGCTCCACTCACTGGTATTATATTAGCATTCTTTAAGGACTTCAGTAAAGACGATTAATTTCTGAAGGTGTTGATTGATTATCCGTTTCTTAAACTAGTAAACATATGAGGATTCCAGTATTTTAATTTTTTTCATAGTGAAGTTGTATTTATCGCACTTTTTAGAACCTTTGTTTATTGCATTTTGTCAAACGATCAATAATAACATCAGCTATTATGATATGCTCGGTGATCCAATCGAAAATTACACACTACGTAAGTTTCTTTTTCAACAGTAAGGGAAACAATTGAGAAGCATTAGGGTTGCATTAGATGAACTAAGTAAGTAGTATGTATCGATGAATGTATTAGTGCTGTTGAACAGAATTCATCTTCGTTTTTGAAAAAGACTGACCCAAAATTAATTAGAACAAGAAGATCTATAAAAACTCACTGCTTTTATTTCAGCTGGTCCAGTACCGGTAGATGGAGCAACGATATTTGCTTACGATAAGTTGGTGAAATCATTGTATGTTGCTAAAACGGAAAAGGTTATCGAATTTAGTTTAATTTCTTCTCTTGATATTGAGCTGCTTCTGAATGTATTTAACAGAAAAACTGAATTCTGAATTACAGAACACAATAATTCGAATACGCAATGATGGTTCTCATCAACATTTCTTGGATTCAGTAACCGTAAAGTTCATGACAGTAATGTCTCATAATGCACTAGTCGTTGTAGCATCTGATTATTTAATAGTATCATATCGTTTAACATCCACATTCGATCAAGAGTAAGTGTTTTAATCATTCTAGGAAATGTCAACATGTCCTTTTTAGCCGTCATGCTAAACTGAGGTGTACTGATCTAGTGATATACACAGATCGAAAATTAATAATAGTGATTAACTATTGTAGAAAAGAAGCGAATTGAAAAAAACAAGAAAAAGAAACTAAGTAATAGTGATTTATTTATTTTCAAAGTAGTTTAATCGACCATGTTTTTTTTTCTCTCTCTCTTCTTTCTTTTTTTATAGAATGATAGAGTCGTTTTGATTCCAGTGAAAGCGTTTTCAGAATTTATTCCTGCGGATCTTTTGGTGGATGTGGTGAAGTAGCGGGTTTAGCTGGTGATGATGAAACGGGTGATATCTTCTATCTGATTCGTTTTTCAAACAAGACAACCAGTTTGTATGGTCTTAATCAGGATGTTCGCACATCTTATTTCATCGCTTCCTCGCAAGATTTTCCTGTGTTAGTTACTCGTATTCAATATAAGTGATGAAATGAGATATTTTATTCAACTCAAATGAAATAACAGTGATTTGAAATTTTCTATGAAATACGACCGTACAAGGAATAAAACGTTCCATATGTTGGCTGACTAATTTCACAAAGTCTGAAAGAATCTCCATATTCAATATAGGAGCGCGATACAGCAGGAATAAGTGTGCTATACCGAAATAGCGAGCAGTTTTGGTGGTTTGAAGAAAAGGATTTTCTCGGAAAACTTTTTAATTGACATTATATTTGAAAGATAGACTGGACAGAGGTTCGTTTTAGATTGCGACAATTAATTGTTGTTAAAGAGAAACTGATATTTATCACGGAAATGGGAGAAGTGGGTGTTTGTGATAAGAAGCTGGGTTCGTTGAACATTCATCTGACTCTCAAAAAATGTGGCACTTGTACCAGTATTTAATTTGAATTCTATAAAACCAGTCAACTTTATACGAGCTTTAACGACAGATGATAACACTGCAAGAAATACGCTCACGTGGGACACTGAACCGAAGTTCTTAACAGGAAAAATCATTTTTAAAGTTTGTCGGTTTTTTTTCTTTTAATTCTAATGATTTTGGAAATACAGCGGATAATTTTATAAATTTTACCAAAAGGTTTCGCAATTTTTTAGAAGTATATACAAAAAATAATAGATTGGTCTCACCTAAGAGCTATGTATATTGTACTCATCTTTGATCTTTTAGAATGTTGCATGACAGTGGATCATTTTTAGACTGATACGAGCAACCTCCTCATTTTTCCTTAAATCCCATTCGATTCGATGTTATAGAAAATTGAAAGCTTCAGATTACATTGTACAAGGAACATTGGGGTCGAGAACGTTTTGTGGATTATTCGTTATCACATAGCTATACGATAAGTGATACACTTCTTCATCAGTGGTCCTCGAAACAAAAGTATGACGCCGAAGTAGAGGCACTAACTGCTTGGGATTTGATATCAATAAACCAAACTGGCCTGATAGCACCAACTAAACCACCAACTCCTCCAACAAACTTAACCATTTATGCTACACAACAGGTCCTTTTTTCTTGTAAATCTATTCATTCTATATCCTTTTATCGATTTTCAGTTCTTGTATATATTATGTAACTGAATCACTCACATCCTTTTGATTTTCATCTTAAATTTTTTCCTCCATTTATCTGATTGCTTAGAAGAATTAGCTTCCCAATCCTTCTATAGTAATTTAATAAATTTCATTCTGTGATATTTATCGTAATTCGATGATACTTATTGATAAGTTACAGAAAAACCGTCGATGGTGCTCGGGCATTAATGGATTTATTCTGGGAGGAA
>NW_018108181.1:187450-197800 GCF_000183805.2 Loa loa | reverse complement strand
TTCGTTATCACATAGCTATACGATAAGTGATACACTTCTTCATCAGTGGTCCTCGAAACAAAAGTATGACGCCGAAGTAGAGGCACTAACTGCTTGGGATTTGATATCAATAAACCAAACTGGCCTGATAGCACCAACTAAACCACCAACTCCTCCAACAAACTTAACCATTTATGCTACACAACAGGTCCTTTTTTCTTGTAAATCTATTCATTCTATATCCTTTTATCGATTTTCAGTTCTTGTATATATTATGTAACTGAATCACTCACATCCTTTTGATTTTCATCTTAAATTTTTTCCTCCATTTATCTGATTGCTTAGAAGAATTAGCTTCCCAATCCTTCTATAGTAATTTAATAAATTTCATTCTGTGATATTTATCGTAATTCGATGATACTTATTGATAAGTTACAGAAAACCGTCGATGGTGCTCGGGCATTAATGGATTTATTCTGGGAGGAACCGACGGAATGGAACGGGGAAGCCTTGGGTTATTTGATCAATTGCACAGTGGATGGTTACAGTGAATCGATTGCAGAAGTACCTGCCACAACACGTTTCTACTCTTTTAGTGTAAAATCGGGAAGTGTTAGTTGTGCTGTGGCAGCTCATAATGAACCAAAACTTGAAACATTTTCGGAAGTTGTTACCATTGATAGCAGTGGTTAGTATATTTGGAATGAATCTTTCGCATTGATTTTTTCGTTTGTCTGTTAAATGATGACTTCTTATGTGTTCTCTATTTAACTATACTTATCGTAATATTTTTGCTTTAAATTACTTCAGCAAATACGTATTTTAAGAGTTACGACCACTAGTCCGTTTATTTGCGATCGATTCTAACAACAATGTATTTTCAATCTTAAACTGGTCACCTTCTTCATCTCAAGTATCAGCTCGTATCAAAAGACAGACTTCATCACTACTGGCAGTATGGATTTTGAGCATATTACAAGAAATAAGCCTTAAAATTAGATTTAAACAATAAATTTTATTTTCAGATCACGGAACAATCAATAGCATATATTGGTAATGACCTGTATTCGATAAGAAAAGATTTCGACTCTGTGCAGCCTTTTCTGCTTCGCCTTGATCCTAATAATGTGGAAAATATTCTGCACAAGGTAGGTTAGAATGCATTGAAAGTTGAAAAAAGATGAATTTATGAGCAATTTCAGGTTTCAATAGGAGGTGAGATTGGTAAAGTTGACGCAATGACGTCTGATTGGGTAGCTAATCGTTTGTTGTTCGTTTCAACAGCACGTGTCATGCAATTACCTCTTGATGCCATTCAAGTACCTTAATTTACTCGTACTTTTTTATATGTTGCTGTAACTTACTATTGGTCATAAATCAATAGTTATGTGAGTAGTCGTGCACTGATTCAATAATACTCGCTATCATGATAATAATACTCGCTATGTTACCATAAGATCTAATCGGATTGTTGTGTTTCTTCAGTCGTGAATATAATGCATTTAATATTATCAAGTATCCAGTTTTAGAGTCTTTCGGTGATTACACCACTTCGCATAATGAATCTTTCATCAGGTGCTGGTGATGCGAAACAACTACTTTTCGACCCGTTTTCCAAGTTCGTTCTATCTTTTAGCTTTTTTTTGATGATAATTTTTTGCTGAAATCATTTCCATTGATATTCTTAATTCCATGAATTTTTCTTTTTAAATAAATTTCAGCACTGGTTTTTTGCTTACGAAAAATGGTTCACTTTTTGCATTGGATCTCAATATGGGTATGGAAGAAAATATGGCGCATAGGTTTGTTTTCTTTTTTTTTTCAGTACAGATGTATGCTTTCTATTATTCAATAAAATATGAAGAATGGAATTTGAAGTATTACTTATTAGGTTAGAATGTCTGAAATCAGAAACGATATCGTGGATGATGACTGATTTCGCCTGGAATTTGGCTTCATTACCGGCGATTTATGTACTCACTTGGAATGGTATGGTGCGCGTCGATTTAGCATCTTCAAAATGTGACGAAATTAAATTTGCATGGGAAAAGTTTGGAGGTATTTTATCTCTTGTTCTCTTACTCCTTATTAAAAACTACAAAATAAGCAAGCATTATCGTAAAATGACAATGTATAAGTTCTATGTTTAACAGGACTAAATAGTTGAACTTTCCAGAAAAAGGACTCAAATCAATATTATCCTTTGCAATCGCTGATAAATTGTACATTTTCGTTACTTCCTCCGCACTAGTTGTCTATGAATTGGGCTCCTCAACGGCAGCACCAATCGCCATCAATGGCTCACCCCTCAAACAAATTCTCGTTGCCACACAATCTACTCAACCATTTCCGGGTGTGTTTATGTGTTTCTGGAATTTCCAGTTTTAGCTCAAATTATTTGTTACATTTAGATCAAAGTAAATATCGACGTTTAAGGATAACGAATTCGAGGAACTGCAGAGATGTTTCCATTTTTCAGTTCTAAATCTACTTTTTATCACAGCGAATTTTACGTTTATAATGAGATCAGGAAGCTGATCGTTTATATTAGGAGTCCTTTTCAGAAGATCAGCGTATGTAGTTGGTGCTCGATACATTCTGCTTTCGAGAGTTGCATTACACCAATCATCTGAATGACGTAAAACGATTTATGGAATCATTCGTTTTAAACTGTATCGATTTCAGAGCGGTCTTGTTTTGTCTTACCACCAGCATCTGAAATTAAGTTCACTGTGCAGAACGAAGAGCGAAGTGGAGCATTAATCTCGGTCAATGAACCTCAGTTGCCCAATGTTTGTCCTGTATGTTTTGGTTGTCTCAGTTATTACTAGTTCGTTTTTCTTTTTTTTCTTTTTTTTTTTTTTTTTAATTATGAATACCATGGCTTATCATCAGTTTGTTTTATGCGTTAATTTACTGCAGGGTATCTCATTGCCTCCGACGCAATATGAAATCCATTTCCAGCGAAGAGGGTCTGATAAAATTCGCAACATTCACAGTATTAGCAATATCCTTCATGTGGAAAATGGTGTTCTGGATAAAGAAGCTGAGTACGCCTTTAAAATCAAAGCACAAGTTAGAAGTGTATTTCGCTGTTAATTTGGAAAAACTTGATCCGATATTCAGGATCATTCGGAGTGATTCAGATGAGAAGTATCACAACTTATGTTGGGTGAAATATTTGTGTTGTTTTGAGTTGCTAGTTGGCAGCTTTTTATAGAAACATTTCGCTTTTTTTTTCTAATGATACTGCTGCTGTTTCAGTTACGATATATCGATTTCATGGTTTAATCGTTATACGCCGGTATCAGAAGCTAGTGCAATGCAAATGCTTCGTACCGGTTACGGTTTTCCATCATCACCGCAGGGTCCAGCCGCTTTTGCGTTGACTCCAGATATTGTATTGCTTTACTGGAAATTACCCGCGAAACTGAATGCACCAATTCCTGAAATTAAATATATGGTTTGTTGGTGTTTTTTGTGTTCTTAATAAACTTGATTAATGGCATCGATGATTGTGCTACCATCGCGTTTTGAGAAATTTTTGCCTGTCATTTCTGCTAATAGTCGCTTCATTTTTTTTATTCAGACATTTCTAAAGGTCAGATATAACAGTATTATCATTACTGGTAGTAGGAATCATTAATTAATGGATGCTCTTGAAATAAATTTGTCAAGAACTGTTCCAGATAAGTCAGCTTAGTGCGACGCAGCTCTCACCCTCAGCGATCGGTGCACAACAGTTTGAAGGGACGGATTATGCTACTATGCCAACAGATGTTGTTTCCTGTCTGAGTGATCCTTGTTCTGCAAAGATTTCCAATCTACGACCCTCTACTGATTATAAATTCTGGGTAATTTTTATTAGAGGAAAACGCTAATATGAAGTGCATAAGTATGTGATTTTTTTTCCTTTTTCTAATTTATATTTTGTATATAGTAGAATAATCTAATAGGATTGCTTTAATTTCCGAGTTTTTGATTATGCGATTTTGTTGCTTAGGCTTTATTGGTGTTTTCTGTTCAGCAATGGAAAAGTAGAGTTAATTTTTGTTGAGTTGAACCACTGTGGGATGGATAAGAAGATTTCATGTTTCTTCATGTTTTAGTTTTCTATAAATTCAGGTACGTGCGATCCACGAAAGTCATCTAAACATGCAGTTTGTGGATGATACAGAAGGAAGTTCCACAGAAGCATCAGTTCGCACAAAAGATATAGCTGGAACATTGCGCCTTGATAATATTACTGGTACCACTGTTGTACTGCGATGGAATTCGCTGGACCCTGAATCTTACCCAAAACGTATATTCATCCAGTATCGAATCGTATGTTACTTTCATTTACTTTTTGTAATTTTGCTGAGAAGAAATGAATTTCTAAGTTGAAGAAATTGCGCCTTGACAATATTACTGGTACCACTGTTGTACTGCGATGGGATTCGAAACAGTCAGCAAAAAACTGATATTTCTCGAAAATAATTCTTGCTTTATTGATTTTTTCGATGTTTAAGGTGGGAACGAACGCCATTTGGAAATCACCGTATAATGCATCATTCGAAGGTTCTGCAAAATCAGTGGCTGTGGTTGTACGCTCATTGCATTCAGCCACCACTTACGACTATCGTTTTGCAGCGGAATATGTGGATAGCTATCGTTATGCAAATCATGATTATTCTTACAATGAAACATTTTTGCAAGTTTCACAGCAGTTTCGGACAAAACGTAACGTTTTCTTACTCTGCCCAATGACAGAAATACTTAAAAAGGAAGAGACATAATTAGATTTAAATGTAAAAAAAATTTTTTTGACCATCCAAAATAGTGCATTTTTCAGCTGGAACTCCGTCGGCTCCAGCAAGTATACATCTTGTTCAGGAATACAACGAATGGATAGTGCGTTGGGAAAAGCCATTGAACGATGGTGGTTCGCCGATTACTTCATATGCCCTCGAATTCAGGTTCAAAATTTTTTGCATAAAATTTATGGAATCCCGTGAACAATATCGCAGTCGAATTCAATTCCCGATCAAAAAATTTTTTCAATTTTTCAAATTTATTTTTTTTAAATGTTACCTTGGCAAAGTTTCATTATTCGAATATTTTTACTTTTAATTTTTGAAGACCAGATGAAGATTCCGAGTGGGAAATAGCCGAACGAGGACTGGAGGGCGGTTGCTTGTGGTGGAAACCGTTGAGAATAAATTTCCTATCTGAATGTGCTGAATTTCGCATTCGAGCAGCAAATTCGGAAGGTTTCGGTGCATATGCATATTCGAGGCATCACAGTGGTAGTAGTGTTTTAAAAATTTATTCATTTTAATTTTCAAAATTTATTGAAAGCATTTCCACTGATTCATGCTATCTTAGCAAAGTTTCATTATTCGAATGATTCTCGCTATCGTCTTAAACTTGTTATTAAAAAATTTGCTGCACTTAACTTTCAGATCGTTTAGGAGAATCTCATACTCATTCTTTATGGATTATAATCATTACACTGCTCATCGCTATCTTTTTACTAACTACTTTCATTGCTGTTTTGTTTAGTATGTGTTATTTTTATAAATAAAACCTCATTGGCAGCCAAATCTAAGAGTGAATTTCTAATTTAAAAAAATTTGTTGTTCCTCAAAAGTCATGGGAAAAAATCAATCAGTAATGATAATAATAAAACAAATACAATGATAAAATATGACCTATCCTTTCTTTTTTAGTATATTTTCAACGAAGTGACAGAAGACGCAATAAAATTCGATTGCAAGATATAAGCTTGCATGGTTATACGAATTCAATCAAAAAAAATATTTTGTCTCCACAAGTTATCAATGATCTAAAAAGTATGTGACAATTTCAATGCTGAATGCTGAGTGAGCCGTATCTTTAGTGATTTCTTTTTTTTGAGCTTTTAAATTAAATGGATTTCATTTTCAGTCATTTCTCGGGTACCGAAAAACAATATCAGTCTATTGCGCATAATTGGGAAAGGGAGTTTTGGAGAAGTTTACGAAGGACTTGCAGGTGGATTACCTCAATCACCGGCAAAAGCAATTAGGGTTGCTGTCAAAGTTGGTTTTAAATTCTTGATCTCTATTTCATTCTCTGTAATTCAAATTGATAACTAAAGAACACAATTAACTCTTTTTTAAATGAAAACTTGAATCATTTTGTTCTTTATTCTTACCTTTGAGTTTTGGAAAAAAAAACGATTCAAAATTTTAGACTCTAAGAAGCGGATTTTCTGAATCAGATCGGATGAAATTTCTTCAGGAAGCAGTTTTAATGAAGCAAGTTTTGCAGGTTTTTTCTTTTTGTAAAATATTACTGGATCGGAATCGCAGTTATAATTTTCTAACTTGAATTTCATTACTTTTAAGCAGTTTCGATCATCCCAATATTGTAAAATTACTGGGTGTATCACTCGAAACAGAGCCATATTTTCTGATTATTGAACTGATGGAAGGTGGCGACCTTCTTGGATTTCTTCGTTCCAGGTTTTCTCTCACTTTCTCAATGACTTAATTAATCATTTATGGGATAAATAATATCTGTATACCTGGTTTCTCTGAATTCCTGTCTTCTATGCGCTAATGATTCCTTTAGCCGTCCATCTGATTGTCTCCCGTCACAGCTTTCGTTGTACGAACTAATAGGAATGATGGTTGACATAGGACGTGGTGCTGCTTATCTAGAAGTTAAAAAACGCGTACATCGCGATCTAGCAGCTAGAAATTGTCTCATTTCTTCAAGGAATTCTAATACACGAATTACAAAAATAGGTAATAATTCACTTCTTAGTACGATATGAAATATTCACTTGAGATTTTCAATTTTTGTTACGTAAAATGTTTAAAATAAAAATAATCTTGCGATTGGGAAATTTTTTTAAATATTAGGCGATATTCTGGGTAAGAGGGAATAATGTAGCAGAAGTTAATCATGCCTTAGTTATCAGTTTTCCTCCCAAATTCTGATCCCTTATTGTAGCTGATTTTGGTCATGCTCGTGATATTTATACTAACGATTATTATCGTGTACATGGCGATGATTTCATACCATTACGATGGTTGTCACCCGAATCAATTAATGACGGTATTTTCACATCAAAAAGTGATGTATGGTCATTCGGTGTACTACTATGGGAAATTTTAACTCTCGGACAGCAACCTTTCTCAGGCAAAAATAATGTACAGGTAAGGTTTTGCGATGAAAATGACCAGTGAAGAAAGAGAACAGATCTCCAACAAATATTTCCAATAAAAGTTTTTGATCAAAAATTGGATTAGATCTTTCTTAAGTTAAATTCGAGTTTTTTTTCTTCCTTTATCGAAACAATTAAATGCTATTGCTAACTGAAAAAGAAATTTGCCCGCTCAAAAGGTGACATAAGCTCAAAGCTTTTTCTGAAGTTGTATGATTTATAGAATTTTCAAAAACCAGTAAAATTAGTAGGGAAATTCGATGAATTTTTTTCAGAAAATTATTTTAACCAGAAATAATTGTTTACTATAGGTGATGTCCTTTGTGAAGAATGGTGGGAAGCTAGAGAAACCACAGTTTTGTCCGGATGAAATGTGAGCTTATTTGCGCTTATTTCTGGATGTACTGTTTTTTCGTGTCTATTTATCGTTTATAAGCAGTTGGTTGTAGTTTCGCTATTGTGGATCGTGCTTGGATTTACGACCCAGAAGAGCGTCCACAATTTGCTGACCTTTTGCCGGAACTGGAAGCTTTGCGCGGTTGTCCATTGTATCAGGTTTTTCAACATATATTGATGGTTTACTGCTTGTTTTTCTTTGTAAGCTTGCACCAACGCTGCGGTGAATCTGGATAGTCAAATTCAACTCTTGTTTACTTTTCAAGCAAAGAAATTCCAATATAGGAAGATACTCCGTATCCGCCGAACTCTTCATCACTGAGAATTGATTCAAATTTCGAGCTTTCATTCAATTCTAATATAAGTCGTGGAGAAAGTGGACGTAGCGGAAGTGTAAGATTCGATAAAAGTGGTTAGTTTTCAATAATTGAAATCTTAATAGGTACAGTGAGTCACAGTAACAGTCCACGACTTGCTGATCTTTTGCGGGAATTGGAAGCTTTGCGTGGCTGTTCACTGTACCAGGTTTTTCAGTACACATTCTCTTTATTTTTTCCTGCAAATTATGAAACTTTTCCGTACAGATCAGTAGAAGAAACTTTTTAACTCAGTTTGTTTTTTACTACAAGTCTTTTTCAGATAATCCTTCAGCAAAGAAACAGGGCCGCCCATCAATTTTGCGCTCACTTCGTAAAGAGCGCCCGAGACTGCCTGTATGCTGCTTTCGTATTTATAATTTCATATCGGACCTTGCAGCAAGCAAGGTTTCCAATGGAAAATTGGGATTTCTGGGATAGAAATTCCTTGAGTTTTTGTTAGCATTTAGTAAGAAGTGTCTAACTCGGAAGTATTGAGACTGATTGGCAGTAGACAGCGTTAAATAAACCGTTCTATATTATAAATTTATTATACTGCAGCCCAGTCTCGCTGATTTGGAAACCAGTAATCGAGGGTTCAGGTCAGTGAATAGCGTTACGAGCGACATCGATTCATTAACACGGGGTCAAGTTGTTTTCCACCTTAGTTGTTACTTATCATACTATTTTGTTACCGCTTATGAACTAGTTGAATGATTGTTTATCGCATATAGGCTGACCGGAATTTTTTTTAAGATTGCGATGAGGGATTTGACGATAGCGCTTTCATATCAAGTGACTGCTTTGGTAAGATACTTCTCTCGAATGTTGCATCTTTATTTCATGTGGGGCTATTGATAAAATCTTGAAGTTGTAAAATTTGCAAGTTTTAGAAGTGCCGAAAAAGTCGCATTCCAAGAAACCACAGATAAATCGACCAAAACAGCGAGCTCCTGAACCATCAAACCATTCTCCTGTGTCGTCATCATCGGCGAGTCCTCATTCTTCTCCCAGAAGCCCGTCATCGGGTGACAGTGACATCCCATCAATTTACATTCGACCAGCTCGAGTTAGCCGAGTTTAAATAAGATTGATCAATTTTGTATTTCGTGGTTCGGTCTTGATTTCAATTTCCGATCACTTCACCATTCTTTTTATTCTTCATCTTGTTTTGGATTCCGGGAGTGAAAGATCATTAAAATTAGTGCGAGAAAAATTTAGAAATGTAAATGGCAAACGGGGTGGGATTGTTTTGTTTCACTGAGATCCCAGTATGTTTCGTAATATCGTTTTCATTTCTATTGTTATGCAAGCGTTCATGTTTGGGTTCTTTAGGATGTTGTTTAGATGGTGTGGGTGATATGAGCAGCCAGGTATATGTCTGATTTCAGTGCTCAATTTATTTTTTCATTGCTATTATGATATTTTTGGAACCAACGCGAATTATTTCTCTAATTTTCCACTTTTATCTTACTTTTGCAGAAGGAAAAAGTAGCTTTATATCAACTTCGTTATTCTGAATATCGTTCAAGTAACATGCTGACTAAACCTGGGTTTTATTCGGAAATTCTGTCACTTAAATTATACCATCAGAGATTCTGAACAAATCAAACCATATCCCTGTAAACGGAACAAACGATTAGAAGGAAGCTTACCAATCACGCTCCTGTGAAACAATCTTGCGATAATAGACAAGTACATGATATTAGAGTAGTGCAGAACAGGAAACCGTAGATTTGAAACAGGAAGGTGGATAAATTGATTGCTTCCAACTCCTAGGTAAACACAAGTACGACTACTGAAAGCTTCAAAATCGCACTTCAAGAATCTTATGGAGTAGAAAGAGGTTCACCACCTCTCTCTCTCTCCCTGCGTCTTTGCCTTTTCATCTTTTCGTTTGTCAGAAAGTGCATCACATCACCGATGAACTGTAGATCAGCAGGTTATCCTCATGTTAAAATATCAGAATGAAATGAAACGAATTCCCTCGTTTAACAGTCTGGAAGCAATTTATACATTCTTTTTCCCGATAAGAGTAGGAGTTCGTGCGCACTTTACCAAATCTCTAGTTGCATGAATTTTCTATCTCCCCGAGAAATTTCAGTCCCAAATATACATAATGGCAAACCTCAGTCTAATCCAGAGAAATGGAAATCGTTGCTACGCCTTGAAATTCTGTATATTCCTTCCCACTATTTCGCTTTTCCATTTTGTGAAGTTCCAAAAAAAGGAAAGTCTAAGAATATCAAAAAGAAAATTTGACCAGAAATTGGTCCGACAGCAATTAGGGCCGTGAACCCAACAGGAAACCAGCTTAATCTTGAACGCATCATAAATATTAGTTCTCGACACGGAGTATTTCTGCTCCCCCCTTTTTCCCCTCCCGCTCTTTATTATTGATATCATGCTAATGTTCTAACTCAG
>NW_018108181.1:168893-187215 GCF_000183805.2 Loa loa | reverse complement strand
CACAAGTACGACTACTGAAAGCTTCAAAATCGCACTTCAAGAATCTTATGGAGTAGAAAGAGGTTCACCACCTCTCTCTCTCTCCCTGCGTCTTTGCCTTTTCATCTTTTCGTTTGTCAGAAAGTGCATCACATCACCGATGAACTGTAGATCAGCAGGTTATCCTCATGTTAAAATATCAGAATGAAATGAAACGAATTCCCTCGTTTAACAGTCTGGAAGCAATTTATACATTCTTTTTCCCGATAAGAGTAGGAGTTCGTGCGCACTTTACCAAATCTCTAGTTGCATGAATTTTCTATCTCCCCGAGAAATTTCAGTCCCAAATATACATAATGGCAAACCTCAGTCTAATCCAGAGAAATGGAAATCGTTGCTACGCCTTGAAATTCTGTATATTCCTTCCCACTATTTCGCTTTTCCAAATCTTGGAATTTCGCATCAATTTCTTGAATCCCGAGCAAATAGAATTTAAGCCAGCTGCCATATTCCCAATAATCCGAGAAACAATAGACCTGCAACTCACGGCTTCCATAAGAGGCGGACAGATTTATTCCGCCAATCCAATTACTAATGTTAGGCAGACAATCTTTTTTCTGCGTTTAAACCGTTAAGTTTGCAAATTCATCCACCCTTTTCTATCTGTTCAATTAGCAAATTGTGGGCATGAATATAGCCATTTAACTACGTTAGTATAATAAATTTGCTTTCCCTACTTCCTATGTAAACAGTCTTTTTACTATCAAGGACCAGTCTTATGCACAAATTTAATTGGCTGCGAGATACATGTGCACGTTAATCCCACGCAAAAAGTGTCACTACGCTCTGCAAGAGGCCTCCCATCACTCGGGATCAATATCTTTATAAAACATAAATATTCTCTGCTGTTAGGAAAAAAACCGCTCATTGAAGGTATTAACATATACTAAACTCAAAGGCTGTTGAGATGAAGGCAGCCTGAGTCACGACAAGTTTGATTCTCCAGTTTAGTTTCAGAGAAATATTGAAAAAGACCATGATGTGGATTTTTTTTTACATCTTTAACAATGCCAACAACAATACAAGAGACTACGCAGATTAAAAAAGTCATTTGAATATTTTCCCCTGATTAAACATCTTTCCATCGAAATCACCTTCCCACATCAGATATTCATTAACAACTTTCCGCGTTTTTTCATCAGCTGGGTCGAGCTTCTTCCAATCATAACTTTCATAATCAACCTTTAAAACGACAATATAATGGCATCTTAAACTTGAAGTTTTGAACTAATAAATGAAATGTTCGTTATTTCCCTACGAGTTAATTTCAATCCATCAAAATTGTCTTTTTGAGAAATTCACTCAACATACCTGCCAATCCGGCGAGAGCTTGAAAGCCAATTCATGTCCTCGCCAAATCCATATTCCAGATATTGTTGAATTGTTATCCGTACCAAATAAGCAAACTGACGCGAAAGCATTTTTCTTCAGTTTCTCTAATCTCTGGAACATCCCTGAAAGCTCGAAATTTACAGATTGTAATTTTCTCCAAGAAATAAAACTGCAAAATTCACAAAATATGATCAGTAGCTCATTTCTTGGTATTTCACTTCCATAATTGTAAGCATAAAATAATATCTTCAAAATCAATTCGCTGTTTATCAGACAAAAATTAGTACTACAGTTACTTACCACTTATGAGGTTACAACTCATAAACGTCAGAGTTAAATCCTCAGGGTATTTATATTCCGAGAACCAAATAGAATAATTTTCCGAATCAAAGTTCTCCCAGAAATAAGGCACTGCTTTTGTAGCTGTATCTTCGTTAGAATAAACTCTCTTGAAGGAATCCATCACAAAACTTCTGAAAAACACAGTTCTTCAGCAAAATGAAACTGGAAAGAAAACTGGTGAACATTTTGGAAAACGTAAACACCAGTCAGTATTTTCATGGAAATTTCTACCCTTTAGGCATAGTAGCGAAAGGATCAACTGATTTTGGTTCTTGAGCTAAGACTCCATCAGCAGCATCCGGTTCATCATCATTCTCGTCCTTTACTCGCTTGGTCTTCTTATCTGAATTTTTCGCAAGGATCTAAGCATACAGCCAGTATTAAAATACTTGAAAATGCATGTATCATTTGAAGAAATGAAATTCACCTTCCTTCTGCTGTTCCTTGCTTTGTTTCCCTTGCTGTTCCTTGTTCCTTCCATCTAAAAAATTCTTCATCACGAGGCACTGCGTAACAAAACTAGAAATTCAAATGTAAAAACCTTAGAAAAACTTCAAGAAGAAATTGGAATTATTGTGAAATTCTGAACCTTTATGACCAGCACGTTCCTTGGACAATTTCGCAGATAATTCTTTGAACTTAGCACCTGAAAAATAATTTCTTATTGCAAAAATCTAGAGCATAGTGAAATGCTCCAGAAACCCCTTATTTTGTAGAAAACCTAGCTTCCTAGAAGCAAGCAACACATATAGATGGCTTAGAATTTAATTTCTCTCAGTAAAGAAGAAGAGATAATTTCCTCAGTAATCTACAAGTGAACAGACCAACGGATTATATTAACTAATGAAACAGCTCTGGTGACGCAATATCTTACGCTTACTATCAAATTTGGAAACTTTTACGGCGAACTGCACTTCTCCAAGAATATCTTTGACAGGTTTTTGGTTAATTATGGTTTTGAACCAGCGGTTAACGTTAATCAGTGACGCACGTGCTGCCTCATCCAAAACATACTGAAAAGTGAAATAAGAATATTCCTTTTCGGATTTCGTTAACAGTTAACTTTTAGTTTGAGCCACAAAACAAATAAGATCACCTGATACGCGGGAAGTAAATCCATCGCCACAGAAATATCAGCAAGAGACATCCTTTCACCGACTAGAAAAGTCCTTGTTAGGAGCATCTCATTCAAACACTTGAGCTGTGTAAGCAATTCGATCTTTGCTGCTTCCAACATCTGGAAAAGTTAATAACGAAAAGCAAGATTATTCAAGTAAGAACAATTCCAAAACCAGATGATCGACAAACTTTCATTAAATATCCGACTGTTAGCTGTTAGTTGTTACAATAAGCGCCCTTCCGATTTTGCTGGAGTTTATTGGCCTCTAGCAGTAAAAGTTACAGAGCACATGAACCACGCTAAGTACCACTATGTTTTGAAATATTACAATCAAATTGATTTCCTACTGACAGAACTTCACCTTATTGTTGAACAGGAGATCAAGGAAAAATGAGTGCATCCGCACCTATATTCCTTTACTCACACGCTAAAGGCACACAACTAAAATAAAGTATCTCAGTGTTATATACCTCATTATCAACATGAGCAGCTGAAACAGTCGGTAATACGTAACCTAAAACATTTGGTATTAGCTGTCCCTCAGACCACTGCATCCATTGTAGTACTTCGGAGCACTATAAGAAATTAGCATTACATCATCTATCAGTGCAGTAAGCAGAACAAGTAGAAATATATAAACAAACAGGAATAACAATGAATACTAAAAATGAAAATAGGTCCACCGAATTGGAAAACAAAAACTATTTCCTAGCCTTACATTAGGTAGTTTCATCGTTTCACCTGCTAAATAAAGCATAATTGCGTCAGCACCGAATAATATGACATCCTTGTCTTCCATTGCTGGAGTCTAAAGAAAAAAAGAGACTTGATTGCTTCATAAAAAGAAAATTAAACATGAAGCGTGAAAAAAAACAGGAAAGATGCAATATTTCTGCTTAAGGTAATACCAAATTACTGAGGCAATACTAAATTCAAGTGATATATCGAGATACCAACCACTCCAAGAGGAAATTTATTTTGTGGAGGCTTTTGATCCAGTACAATGACATCCCTATTACCGACTTTGGCAGCAATCAGAATTTTTAGCATTCGGAAACTTTTTGGGGATCCATAAACTTTCTGAAAAAAAAAGTAATATTAACATTCACACACTACAACTATTATTGATGCTTTACCTACAAGTGCACAAATAGAATGGATAGCGCTGAACTTACACAAGACATTTCCGGGTGAAGAAATCCACAAGTTGAACACAAGTCCTGAAATGACCCACTATAGTGCATGATATTTTTTTAGAGGAATACACGGATGGTGGAGAGCACAACACATTACTTTCGCCTGAGGATGATGACTATGTACAGAAATTAAACAACATGCATGCTTATTTTCCCTTCCAGAAAGAAAACTATCCAATGTCCTTCAAACCCACAATCGGTAAATGATTGTCTAAGCAATTACCCTTCCTGCCATCTGCCCAATGCACTCCGTCTACCAATACCAAACGTCCTTCCCACGTACTTCCATTCCACCCCTAACCCGACGTAACGCTATACCATCCACCAAATCTCTCCTAACAAATAATCCGACAAATGTCCTGTGTCGGCGATGGGCAACGAATGTCTGCCACCTTGACGCATACGATATGAAATATTAAATCCCACAGATTGAATGTGGACATTTGTCTATACCAGCTAACGGGAATGACGTAAATGGGGCTGTGAAGTGTTTTTATTCTCTAAGTGTAAAAGACACTGAAGGAAAGATGGATATACGAAGATAATTGATGTGTGAATTCTAATATACATTTGCTGTAAGGGATAACAATGGCTGAGGAAGATACGGAAACTGTATATATTCTCTCTTATTTGTGGTCGGTGTAGCCATAAGTGTCGAATCTTGATGTTCCTTTCAGTCATGTACAATGACCACACTGTTTTCTGCATTTGTTTTACACGACTCACGATTATAGGATATATAGGATATATTCCATATTTCCATGTACCATATTTTCCTCTTCCTTCTGAAATCCAAATCAAGAAGAAATTGTTTCTGAGCGAAATCTGTATCCCAAACTATCATTAGTCTCTGTCTGGTCTCATTATTACTTAGTCGCTTTATGAGAAGGGCAAATAAGGCGCTGAGAATAATTAAAATGTTTAAATGGACCAGTGATTGGGTAGGTGCAAATCAAGTGTAGATCAAGGAATGAATTTTTGTATATCAGATTCGAATTTCAGTTATTAGTTATTACTCCATAATAGCTTTGCTGATGTATTCGGGTGAATTCGCAGAGCCTCGTCTATTACATTCCAAAGGATTCATACAATTATGCGTCGATAAAAGTGCTACCGACAGTACTGGGGTACGTGTTCTCCCTAGTACCTCTTTTTAGTTTAGATAAATTTTATTTGTTATAAAAGGTATTCGGTCATTTTATGTAAATTTCCTTGTAAGTTCAGACTGAATATGATAGAATCTGAGATAATAATGCTAAGGTATTCCTTTTGGTTGTTGGAGTATCCAACGGTGATCGTCCCTGTCACATGTGGACTTTTTGGCATATTTGGAATCATTGCATAGTTACAGCCAGCAGCTCGCAAAGGTGCGATGTTCGGCACACTTTCGTAGCATTTGAATCAAAGCAGTGCAGCGTACTTCATTGCTCCCTTTTCCTCTTTGTTATGCTTTCAGTAGGAATTGTTTTGCGACAGTTCACCCTAAAAAGTTTGAAGGTTTGAGGAGTGAGCAAAAAGGGTTTTCTGAAGGTTGAATACTTCCAGTTACATTGTATCATTAACATAATATTTTAACTAAATTACTCGAAAAATGAATTCGTCAGTAAGTGACTGTTAATGTAAATATGTTGCGAAGATAAATAATTTAGTCGTTCCTGTCAGTTGGCACAGATGGTGACGTATGGATTTGGACGGGTGATGAGTTGGATGAAGCTGAATACTATCCTAAAAATATCAAAGGAAGAACGCATTCTGCAATAGCTTGGCATGTGAGAACTTTCCGAAATATTTCTTGGAAGTATGTAGGAAGCATCGATGAACAGTTTAGATTCACTAAATTCGAAACTTTCTAAGTGGCTTAAAAACTTCAGGATTTAGAGATCACTTCTTGGGATAAAATATGAAATGTGGCTTATTGAATTGTATGTTTGTTTACCCTCGAGTTTACAGTGTAGCGATTCTAAGTTTACAGTGAGTTTACAATGTTGCTTTATCATCATTGGTCATTGTTATTATCGTCATCATTGTTTATCAGAAAATTATTTTCTAGAGAAATGATGTCTACATCGGGCATACAAATACAGATGATCAAACAGGTATCCAAAAATCAACAGTTTCTCGTTTTGAGAAAGATTCCTTACGGATGATTGCACCAATAACCACTTTTTCACTGGATTTATCTAGCATTGATATATCAAAATCAGGGAAATTTTTGGCTGCTGGTTCTATGTATGTTGATTCTGAATATATTTAACTGCATTACATCTAATTTCTTGTACTGAAATTCTCGAAGTAATTGTTGAATTCAATCTATTGCAGCTCAACATATTTTTGAATGCAGTCTTTATATTTATTTCTTTTGCAGCGATCACGTTTTGAAAGTCATAAATCTCGAAACAGGCGAGGTATTTCGTGCTGAGGCAGATGGACAGATCATGTGTGTTTCATTCAACTCGGAAGATGAATATTTGGCTGTTACAGCAACTGATGGAATGTTACGTGTTTTCAACATAACATTACTGAAGGGTGAGGTTCCCGAACCAGTCACTGTTCGAATTTGCTCGCGTATCATTGACATCGAGTAGGCTACTTTTCTGACTTTTATGAACGGTGTAGATTTTTGTTTTTGTTTATGAATAAATTTTTAATTTGAATACGCTCAAAAAATTTTATTATAGGCCATCCAGCTCGAGGTTGCAGCTGTGTTGGGATCTGTCCGGTGATAGTCTGTTTGTTCCAGCGCTTGGATGTGTTAAAAAATTCAGCAAACATTCGTTTAAAGAAACAGCCAAATTCTTTACTGCATCGAATTCATATGTAATTCATTCACATTTTCGTCACCATTTCACTTACAGTCTGTAAATACTTTGAAAGACAAGCATTTGACAAAAAATGTTTGTCATGTAAATCATTCATCTGACTGAGGAAATTGAAGATATCTTCAGAAGATTAGTGATATACCATAAAACAATCAATTGGTACAGCTGTAATTTTTAAGGAAATGTTCAGCATATGCTGTGTGTCGTCCTGTGGCACATACTTGGCCTCATCAACCGTGAATGGCTCAATTTGTGTTTGGCAAATTGGAACCAGTGATCTTTTAACATGTAGTAAGTATGAGATAAATGGACAACCAAAAGTGATTTGTACTATGTTTTGGCATCATTTGTTGCAGGATACGTTGTTTTTCGCAGATACTGAGGTCAGTGCACTTGTTTGCTGGATTTTAGTTTTATTCTGTTCTGTTCTACCCCTTAATCTGCTAATTATTTTGATCGATATATGAGTTCAGACTTGTTTTACAGTTACTCAGTACAGTGTGAAATGTAGCTTGACACCTCGCATTATATGATGGGGAAATTTTTTCAGAATTTTTGCTTGTAGGAGCACATATGTTCTTTGAGTAATTGCACGAGAAAGGTTACTTCGAATGACTATACCACTACTGATTTGGAATTGCAATGCGGAAGAAACAAAGCTATTGCAAAATTTGACGATGACGAAAATTCGCAGTGTTTGTTGTATTTATTCATTTAATCTTGTCAATTTATTTCTCATTTGCACTTTTTCAGATCTTCCATATCATTATGTAAAGTTTCACCTTGTTTTTTCAGTATCCGCGGATCTGAGTTCAATTAAAAAGTACTACGGATTTGATGAAGGACATTGCCGTGGTGCTGCTGATGAAAGCGAGAAGAATTCTCATATTATCACAACCGCAGAATCTTTTACTTCATATAAACCACCGATTATGCCGAAAGCTTTCGTGACTGGCTCTACTCCTGAGCATCGAAAACAAAGATATTTGGTAAATCTTTTCTCTAAATTTTTTGTTACATATTTGTAAGGATTTCTCGTTCAGCATTGTTTTTGGAAGATAATATTTACAGAAATGGAACCGTTATGGTACAATAATCAGTTCATACAACGGAGATGACGGAAGAATCGAGGTATTTTCAATTTTTGAGGCGATTAGAACAGAAAGTTTGTTACTATTTTTAAGCATTATTTTACATCTGTGGTTTGAATTCTAAACTGAAACACTAGTACTATTGGCAATCGGGTATTTTTCTTTTTTGTTTTCAAATTTCCTATTAGATGAAAGACTAAAAGCTGCATAAAAGGAGGGCTGGATTACATGAACATCAAATTTCGAAACCCCAACTTCAAGGGTAGTGCTGGAATTTACTAGTTTCTTAATGTTTTGGACCGCGTTACCACTGCTTGCCACACTGCCTGCGAAATTATTATAGTTAATTAAATAGTCATTAATAACTTAATTGTCGTCATACTAAAGTAGACAGTGGACAATAATTCGGTCGAAAGCCAGTTTTTATTAAAATTGGTTAGCTTTGGGTTTTTGTTTGCTAACTTTTTGAAGCTTTTTTTTTGAGAGAGTAAGGAATTAACAATACAGATAAATTGGCACGATGCTTCGGTACATCCCGAGATTATCATCGACAATACATCAAATTTCTCCGTTGGTGATATGACTGATGAAATTGTTGCATTGGCATCAAAAGCCGAAGGGGAGAGTTTGAGGTCCTCTTTATTTTTGTTCTCTTAGTTTTCAAAATCATGCTGAAAATAAAAAAAAAAACTAAAAAATGAAAAAATTTTACTAAAAATGAACTAAAAAAAAGTGAAAAAGAAAATGAAGAGAAATAAATGAAGAAATTTTTTATTTTTTTCATTTGTTTTTTACATTTTTTACATTTTTTTTTACTGAAAATGACAAAAATTATAAATCATAGCAAATGGTGGGAATGATGTTTGAAATGATATAAATTATGATCAAAGGTGCCTTTGCAGTGAAGTGAGGGTACAGTGTATTAAAGCCTGGGATTATGGTTCAAGGCAATGGAGCATAATGTTACCAGAGGGTGAATCTGTTGAAAATATAGTCATAGGGAGAGCATTTCTTGTTCTGGCCACATCGCAACGATATTTTCGAACCTTTTCGCATGCTGGGACCCAAAAAATGGTTTTTTGTTATTCAGGTAACTTGTCGTGTTTAACGAATTTTCTCTTTTGAATAGTTCTTGGGAGGAATGAGTATGAGGTAAGATAAATAAAATAAAGAAATAATGCGATAAATAAGAATGAAAAATAAAAAATGACAAAAAAAATTCCAAAGAAAAAATTTTTTTCATGGAAAAAAAGTAATGAGAATATTCCTCTGATATATATTTGTCTATAAGTTTAGGCCCTTTGCTTACTATGTGTGCATTCAACGATATTTTTACGGCTGTGGTGTTGAGTGGTGGCCCTTATTATGAAGACGCTGAACCACAGTTTAATGTATCTTTTCGAGTTTTTTTTTTTTACCTTTTTCATTTAAGACTAATTCGGAAATTGATTTCGCATGTAGAAACTATCCATTTTTTTAATTTAGTTTGTGGCAAGTATTTACAAAATGAAAACTGAAGGCTGGCATAAATATCAGTCTTTGGTACAAACTGTTCCTATCAGTGTGAGTCGCAATGCCAAGTTGGATTGGATTGGTTACACAAATCGTGGAACACTATGTACAATGGATAGCAAGTGTATGTTTTGTTGCCTTTATGTCCTCTATCATATTTGTGCAATAATTAGTTAAGGTATTTGTATTTGTACAATAATTAGTTTGGTACAAACTGTTTTTATCAGTGTGGGTCGCAAAGCCGAATTGGATTTCCAAATTGGATTTTTTTTTGGTCATCTTATAGGAAAAATTAGGCTTACAAAACTGGGCCACTGGTCTGTCTGCAGCGAATGAATAAATCATCTAACTGAACAGATTTGCTGAATTTCTTTTAGCTTTAGATTTTATGATACTCATGGATGTCAGTTGCTTGAGAAAGTAATTTTTATCCACTTCTGTACGATATCTCTGTAACTAATCAGATTCAAATTACATCTGTTATAATCAGTCATCGAATAGCTCTGGTTTCAGATTGCTGTCGGATTCTTTCCTCCAATGGGCTTTGGATTCCTGTTTATGATTTTGCTAGTAGTCTCAAAACTAATTCAGACCATATATTTTTGATTAGCTTTATGGATTATCCACATTGTGAAGTTCGTTATGTATACTGTCGAGGAATGGAATATCCTTTAATTGAAAGTCGCTTAGTTCCAGCAGTTGTTAAGTGGCAACTTCCACTGTGTAATCAGGTATACATTGCTTTTGCCGATATTTTCACAATATTTTTCGTCAAGAGTAAGATGAAAGTGAACAAAATTTGCGATGGGTTTCAAAAAAAGATTTTAGTTCTTTTGTTTCCTGATTAGTGATTAATCACTAAAAATTTTGCACCCAGGATTCAGAAAAATCGAGACTTGAAGAAAAGCTTTTGTTAGCTGAAATTCGGAAGTGTGCGTTAAACAGCGACGATGAGGGCGAGAAGAAATCCGAACTTCTAGTTTGTCTTTCTCTTTATTTTTTCTTTTGAATTACTTTTGAGAATTGTGAACATGTTTTTTTAAAAAAAATTTATTAAGGCCCGAAAAATTTGTTTCCTTTCATACAAAACTTCTATCGACATCTCCGTAAAGCTTTACAGGATATTTCGATGGCATACGCGAAAGACGTTGTTCGATTATTCGCACTTGCATGTAAGGCTGGTCGTCAGTGTCGTGCAGCAGAATTCGCTACATACACACATTCTGGACAAATTGTCCAGTCCATGTGCAATTTTGCTTCTAAAACTCGACATCCTTTACTTGCAGAGAAGGTTGTTTCAATTACTTTTTACTTACTATTAAATTAATATCACATATCTTGTGAGAAAGAAAAATTATACTTTAAGATTGAAATTAGAAAGATTTTTCTGAAGTAAAATTAGGACGATTGTTTTGCAGATTTTTTTTTAATAGTAAAAATGAAGTCATGTAACTTGAATTCCTTTCGGTAAGTTACTAGTGGAAGAGTCAGTGTTTCTTCAGTGTTTTTAAAGATTTACTTCGGAACAACAAATCTTATTTATAGGTTGCTGAAATCGGAAGAATAAATGCTGCTGAACGGCAGAATGTAACACAAGATGAACATCAGCGAAAGAGAAGTATTCTGTTAGAAGATAAGAAAAAAAACGATTTTTTGGCACCAAAACGATCAAAAAAGGTGGACAGTCAACCTATTGGTTGTGCATTGATAAGAGACATGTCGTCATTTTTCAAATTCTGTGAAGTGTATAGTTTCTTTAAGCAAATTTCATTAATCACAGGACCGCATCTTGGACGAAGTTGCTGTCAAAGCAGTGCGGCAGGAAGGAGAACAAGAGGAAAATGAATATACGCATGACTTAGATTCGACTCTGAGTAATAAATCATCCTCAGTATTCTTACTTCCTGTTCGACCAAGGCTACCTTCTAACCCCTTCAAAGTACAGTATCATTTTGTTACCAGAAACTGATACTTTTGTATCATGGATTATATCAATTTAGTTGAATAATTAAGAAAACTGATCTTTCAGTTGAAGAATCAGATAAAATCTGAGAGCTAAAGTTTTGCAAGTTGTAGTTTACTTGATTACATTTTGTCCTTGAGTTCTATTTATACTCAACGATTACATTTTGTTCCTTCAGTTCCTGAGTTTTATTTATACTCTTAGTTTTTTATTTATACTCTTAGTTTACAGCGCAAATCGCAGAATATATTTGGTTCAAGTCAAGATAATTTTTTCGATTCATTAGCTTCTGCGTCTACAGCTACGCGAAAGACGAGTGATAATACTAGCGATTGGAAGAAAATGAAAAGAGAGGTTGCTTAGAATGTAAATGATGTCATGTTTGCTGAATTTAAGTGCACGTATTTTCACAAGCTGAAGTTGACATGTATAGTTGAAATGAGTGAATTTTACTGTGTAAACTATGAAATCAATTTCCCTATATTGTCTTTGCTACAACTCTGTATTTCAGCCATCAAAAGTTCGACAGACTTCACTACCTGTGAAACTCATTGAAGAAAAGTAAGCGGTGTTTTTCATTTTTAAGTGTATTTCATGGACCCAAGATTTCGTAATTCAGGATTTAAGAAAATATATATATTCAATTTGTAAATCGGATAGATGCCACAAACTCTAGGTTTTATCAGGTTTTCTTGACAACTTGGTTTTTCGAAGTTTTGCGACTAGTCTCTTCATTTTTATTTCCAGTTGAGGAAGTCTTTCAACTAAGCTTCTGTTAAGCTGAATTAATTCAATCAATAGTTTAGAGAAATGGATGACGCGAAAACAGGATTCGGATTATGGTTAAAATCTGTAGAAAGTAAATTGAAAGAAGATTATGATGGATACGAAGACTTCTTAGAATATGCTATCAAACAGTTTCGGCATTTAAAAACTGAAGAAAAGCGGGTAAGGCTTCTCTAATGCTTCTACAAGTTTCTCAGAAATGAAAATTTTGTATCGAATCATGGCGGAGGAAGAATTGTTTGTTTAAACAATTTTTTAATTTAAGCACTGGAACGACCTGGCTCAAGCTTCCTGAACCTGAAATATTTGTTGTCCAGTGGTGATTGGTCTAGATTTTTTCTACGGTTTCGTTGCTCTATGTGGAAATTCTTTCTAGTACAAAATTGTTATACGTAATAGATTATCACAGTTTTATTTTTAAACCAACTGATTTATTTATTGGTTGAGGTCCAATTATTTTAGCCATGGAACTGGTTTTTATTGAATGGTATTAGCTTTTAAAATGAATATCTCATCATGTTTTCCATTGAAAACTGCTTTGCATATTTTCAGCATCATTTAGCGACTTCTTTTTTGTTCCGCACATTTTTTTTTAAAAGTTTATTTGCACCAACTATTGCTTTATTTGATAAATTTTTGGAAAAAAGTCGATGACTTTGTAGAATTCCCGAATCATTTAGTATGCATGTGGTTTTTTTCTTGTATTTTGCGTAATTATTTTGATTTTCGCTATATTTAAACTTATTTAAAGATTTCTAATATAAGGCTCCAAAAATTTTCTACCTCGTATTAACAGAAAAAAATAGGGTTTACTGTTTCACCTGCTTGTCTGTTGTCTTCCATGAGATACGTAGTCAGCATATATAAAAATTATATTAAGTTATAGACAATGAAATTTAAAACAGTCGTAAGTGCCAATAAGTGCCGTAAGTGATGAATAAAACGTTTTATTAATTTTAGTAGGGTGCATGTTATACCGTCAATAGTCATTAGCAGACACAAGGATTGTAATTTATGCTGTGCAATTACAGTTAAAAATTGGCGAGAAAGATAATTCTCAGCTATGTATTTTCTTTGAAAATGTTTGCACTAGTTTTGTTATATCAACTTTTAAGACAAAAAATACTGCAGTTCCATTGCAAGAGATCTTCCAGTCAGCTTTCTTGTGATACACCGAATTTCTTTTAAAGTTAGAAAGGTTTCGAAGAACAAACGGTTTTCCTTTGATTAAGTGGATTTTGACGTTGCATCAGTCAGTTCTTTGTCGACTTTATTTGTTCTGTAGGAAGTAAATATTGCTGCAAAAAATGTTATGCCGTGAAAAAAAAAGTTAAAGAAATTAGAAGGTATTACATATAGTTTTTTTAAAGATATGATAAGTAGTGTTATCTGCAAATTATGATTGCGGATATCTGCACCACTGAAAAGCATGTCTAAAATGCGTGTGACTGGAAAAACAAGGTTCGTAAATACTTACAGCTTTGCTTTGTCGAGTATTTGTTGCTAACTTCCCTGTCTTTAGCTCTTTGTAGAATTTAACCTGATTCCATCCATTCCTATTTTTACCTTCCTTTTTTCTCTTTATTTTTACGATACGTTTCTCGTTTCTAAACAATTTCAGTTCCGTTATCTCCATATCAGATGAATAATTTGCCTTCTTGATTATAACTGGTTGCTTTGGAAAATCCATCAAAATTATCAAGTCAGGCGAAAAAAAATTTGCCCATTTTATGGCGAACTGGATAATTGACCTCAGACAATTGAGCATATGAAGATAGTTACTATGCAAGCCTTGCAAGACACCTGTTACTGTAGTATAATATGCATCAAAATATCAAAGCCGCTCTACAGACACACTATTTTCTCTTTTAACCTTTTTATCCATTTTCTTCCCTTTTGTGCATTCAGAGTCTTATTATCGTTATGGAAGACTTTTTGGCTTCATTTCTGCTGAGTACCTATGGATTAGTGTCATGTAGTAGATATTCGCTTCCTACAGATTTCAGTGATGTTTTTCTAGTTTACTCTATGGAATATATCACATTACAGCGTTCTGAAATGTGAATTTGCCATCGTTCATTAATATCATGTTCAAAGAACAAAAATTCTCTTGTCGAGCAGTGTTACTGGCATTTTCATCAAGATAAACTGATGATAAAATGGGTGGGTGAAAAAGTTAATTATGGAGATGTCGATATATAATTGTTAAGGACATGAGTGAATTTAGTTTTGATTATTTACTAAACGGATTTGACACCTCTCAAATTCTTTCCGTGAACTCAACAGTACTTGATGATGGAATAAGGAAGTAAAACGTGGAGGAAAGCTAACGAAAAGAAGAAAAGTGAAAAAAAATTTTTGCTTTTAGTGGCTTATTTTTTTATAGGAAAGTAATCGCATTATTTTCCCATTTTTTGGCCAAAAAAGCGCATTTTTTGATATTTGCCACCAAAAATGACGCCGAACGTTTCTAATAAACTGCCAATGTAATGTATATTTCATATGTCATGACCGAATGTTTTAAAGGAAAATCAAATCTCCCACCAAGGAAAAGTTTTTTACTGCAACAAAAGAAAATTCTTTTACTTTTTTATATGAAAATCAAAGGTTAATCAATGACTGAATGACAAACCACCTGAGGTAGATTTGCTAAATTTTTAGATGTGGAGTCAGTAGGGATAACTCTAGTGTACTGTTAGGTAGTTATGTGATCAATGGGACTATAAGTCATGCCACTGCAATAAAAAAAAAAAACTGTTAACGAAATCCGAAAAAGACGAGCTATCCATATCCGGGCCTATGTTTTATCCATATCTGGTATTCACACCCTTTTCCTAAACTATATTGGTATATTCTAAATGAGATTGGGATAGAATTATTTCTCGGCTCACAGTATGTCTAATTCTCTCCCTTTTCAAATTAAAAAACGGAATGTAGTCATCGGAATGGCAAATGTGAAGCTGGGTATTAATGTGATGAACCGTTGGCGAATAATTCATTTCACCGACACAAAAAATTTTAGCAGTAAACAGAGATGAAACGAGGACAGGGACTCAGGCTTTACAATTCAAGAACCAGATTGAACCGGAGAGTTCATAGGACTGCATTCTCGTTGCACCGATGAAATAATGTTAGAGCTTTGAGAGAAAAAGAAACGATCACTGTCTACAATTTTTTATTGTACAATCTTTTTTTACAGGAACAATTAAGGAACAGTTGCTACACAAAAAAGTTCTAAAAAAAGCGAAGCTTATATGTGAAGTGACACTGATAGGCTAAACGACCGTTCCCAAATGCTTTTTCAATTAATCTGGCTGCTTTCCAGTTGTTTTATCTCTAACTTGATTTTTGGTATACAAACTTTTTTTTATTCTATATATTCATGCTTCCACGATGTTTTATTATCCTGATCTCAGTTAATTACGGATTAGATGAAAAGAACTTTGCAAGACCGGTTTCTCTTTCATGAATGATATGATATAATTGATCCAATTCATTGCGAGAATGTTCTCGAGTAAAATGATAGGTTTAGATCAAATGATATCAATGATGGAAGCTTGTTTATTTTCGCATTGTTTTTTCATTTGATTATTGTTAAATGCGGAAAAGTCCCCGTTGGCCAATTGTTCAAAAATATCTTTCAAAATCATTGGTTTAAAATTCACTTAAATTAGTTTTGTCGACAACATAAAATTTTAAAACTCACACGATGGAAATTGCTAGTACTTTCAACTATTTATACTTATAGCTCACGCTTGTTATTACTGCGTTTCATATGCACATTTGTTGGGACCAAATTTGCGATACCAACTTGGTGCTCAAAGAGATACTTTCCATTGGCCTGCAGATGCGTCTTCGCCAACCTGCTCTAATCCATCACTGGCCAAGAATTCTAATCACTTTCATGGGCAACTATGCACCAAATTCCCACTCTGCACGACGTTATCGCTTAACATCGCAAGTATTTGTTTGATCATTTTCCAGTTATATTCAACACCTCTCCCTGAAACCCATTAATTCCGGTTGAACCATCCCACAGGACAACAACGACATACATATATTGCTTCAAAGAAACAGTAAAACTTGTATGAAAATCAATAAAGACCAATGAAATCGAACCTAAATACTTGCCTGCTTTTTCTTCAGATGTAAGTTTTGTCGTCCGTGGATGTATGGAGCAAATACTTGTCACTAAATTAAGGATTAATGCAAAGTTCCAAAAAAATGGGTTAATGCTTTTCAGAGTTTACATTATTGTTCCTACAAATTTTCTTTAGTTTTTCACAAATTTCCAATACTAGAGCATTTTATTAATTTATACTGAAAAATTCTTTAACCGATAGTGCGAATAGCATTTACTGATTGCTGATGTCAAAATCAACTGAGAAAAAATTCTTTTCAGTGCTTATTTAAGCAGAAATATAAAAGTTGAGTCAGTCAGGATTAAAGCCATCAGAAGTAACTGATTTTCAGATGTCATATAGTTCGTTCGAAGCGATTTTATTTGACGCTTGCTCCTTTGGATTATATCATTTGCGTTTGCTCTACTGAATACTGTAATTCTGATGTGCAAAATCCGTTCGTACACGCTAATCATTCTGAATCTCAGTCTCTTAATTTAGTGTCCACTGTTGAAGGTAAACGTCTAGGACAAAGTGTTACTGTTGAAATTCATGATTTGGCAGCTACCTTGAATTTATTACCTGCATTTGTTGTTAGTTTGTTCTTACGAATGTTCTATACTGTGTAAAATAATGTTCTGCACTGCATTTAGAAACAAATCAAACTTTGAATTTAAATTATTCCCCAGCAATTACGATCTGATTTGTATCTAAAAATTTAAATACAAACTTATACACGTGTAGGACATCCATTTCAAGCCACATTAATTGTAATCAAAAACATATTAAGTTTAACGGATCTTTATCCTCACTCTAATGAAAAAGAAAAAAGATACAGAGACTTGTTCATTCCAAATAATTTAAAGTGGCCAAAAGTTTAGTTTTTGAATTTTGTTCCATCGATTTTTCGCCTTCCTCAGAATATAATGAACTACTTCATAGTTTTTCATTTCAATTACCAGTGATTTCCAGTGATAGTGCTGCCAATGAAGGATTTTATTTATCGTAGAGCCATTTACGATTTTCACTTCAATTCATTAAATTCAATTCTTTCCATCCTTCACATTTGTTTTTCAGTGGGGAATGAGTTAACTAGAAGTTTAACCTCCTCAGCTTTAGATGTCGTAGTTTTTTTCTTCTGTGTTCAAGTAGTCAAAAATCTCTGCCTTATTTTCTTGTGTTAATAAAAAAACATGCCACCAGAACGAACTCTTGTTACTATGATTTGTTATAGATTTAAAGCAAGTATTTCTATCCAAATGCTTTTTCACTTCCAAACAAGATGAAATTCCAAGATAAAAAATTGCTTAAAGCTGAATGGTCCTCTCCTACATCGTCAAGCAATCTTTGGTATTAAATGTTTCTTGTCTCAAAATTTGATTTAACAGAAAACGGATTGCCTTTTGAGCTTTTCGTAAACTTTAGTGCAGTTTCTCTTGATGTACATGTGATGTATGTATATGTTGCCGCGAACTTCGAATGTCGCGAAGCTCTAAATGAAATAAAATGATTAAATAAACCAATATACAAATCAATCACACAAATTGTAACAATGTCATGAATCATTTAACCAATTTTACATTCCTCGAATTCATTGTCTCATGCGTTTTTCTTTGTTATCTTTATCTAAGTTCACATCCTTTCTTTTTTATGGAACAAAGCACACTCGTAAGCTAAATTTTCTTGTCTGAGAACCAATCTTAATTGCAATGCTTAATGTTGCAAACAGAGTGTTTTGTTGTAATCGGATTTTGACAGTTTTTTTTTATCCAAAGGAAAATCTGATGTAATGTTTGTTACAGACCACACCCCCAAATATGCTCATTGTGTTAATTAAAATTGTATATATACTCAAGGCTATAACTGAGAAGGATTTTTTTTTTCTCCTTTTTCAAACACTTAACCAACGACTTCACCGTACATTATATCCTCTACTCTCTTCGATAAATTTTACTACTATCCTCTGCGTTATTACAATTTACTATCTTCTGCGAATAAATA
>NW_018108181.1:167072-168257 GCF_000183805.2 Loa loa | reverse complement strand
AAATTTGAGGTTTCGTTTTCACGACACCTTCTCAGAATATTCGTCTGTGCCTAAGAACAAACCCGACAAATCAAACTCTATTATTTTCAATTTTTTTTCCCACATATGTGACTTGTATGTGATGTAGGTGAACGTGACGTAATTGTATCGAATAAGCGACATATATGTTACGTATGTACATGTTGCGTGTATGTGACATGTATTAAGTGGCCTATATGACGTACGTGTATTCAACTTACGAGTGTGCGGCGTGTTTGAGATGCACATATAAGTGACATAAATGTGATCAAAATGCACTGGGATAGGAAAAAGTGAAGTGTATTTGGTGTTGACTTGATTGTAAAGTCGGTTTACATACACATACACTATGTGCACACATGTATGTCTTGTACACGCCACACGCACATACATAACATATACTTTGATTATAAGTACGTCACATACAACTCTCTCACGTTTACGCTGCATAAAATGTCTCATACACATGCGTAAATACACGTCAAGTACACGTACTTATATATATGCTTTACACAGAGGTACGTTACAAACACTACGTCACGTACATGTTTAAAAAGGACCTAGCATCCAATTCAGTAATTGGGTTATCGAAAACTAATACCACTTGAAATTAAAAGATGTCAGCTAACAAAGTAGATGGAAAAACCGAAGAAAAAAAAAGATAGTAAAATTAAGGAAACATTTTTCAACAACGAGCTGAAAACTGACTACCGATTTCTTTCTCACGGAAAATTCGAATGAAAACAAACTTCGTAATACGAATATTCGAGTGTTTTTGAAAGGATTTTTTGGAGGGATGTAAATATCTTCTGAACTTTCCATGACAGATTCCACAATAGATATTTTCTATTAAAAATACGTTGTTTTGATTATGAATATACGTAACAGTAAGCAGAATATGCATTACGAATATTTTGTTCTTAAGGATAACTTCGAATTTGCGTCATTTGGTTGTGTTTTTATTTCAAATTATAAGTTATATTACTAATTGATTTGATAATATAATACATATAACTTGTTGGACTCAATAATTATTGTCCTATACAAATTTTTTCTGGTAGGTTGTCTGGGAGGATCTTGTTTTCATCAGTAGTTTGTTAAATTAAGAATACGGTGTTTTTATTATGAATATACGTAACACAACACTAAGCAGAATGTGTATTATAG
>NW_018108181.1:165262-166743 GCF_000183805.2 Loa loa | reverse complement strand
AACTTTCGCGACACGAAGTGTTGCTAGTAAAAAGTGAACCTTGAATTGTGTCACGGGTAGCGAATTCGTAGAACGGTTTATTAAACAAAATATTCGGAACAATAATCAACACGAAGTTCAATTAACATTGAACATCCATTTCACTGAAACTTCCACGTGCAACCGTCCCAAAGCATTTGGCATGGGAAAGTATTGCAGAAATGCAAATTTATTGTTTGAAATGAATGCGCAACGACATACAAGAAATCGCTCAATGCTCTTGGTCGTTCATGCTCGTTGCAAGATTACAAGATTTACGTGGAAACATCAGACCATTTGGGAAAGCATTAATATTGCTTGCAGGAATATTGCTTGCTTCCTTTATTGAAAGAAAGCTGGTTTCCCACGTTTAGTTAAGAGGAACTGTTTCGTTAAGATTATTAGTAGTTTAGTATGGATGGGTGAGGATCTGTTGGTCCTTTTGATATAAAAGAATACCAGCGTTACAGGGAGCATTTATTACCAAGTGTAGATTAACGCGTGAGACACAATCGTTATTTCAGTCCCGAGGAATAGATTGAAATGAATTATTGGGGAATAAAATAATGACAGAGCAGAATAACAAGCTGGATCGGTGATTAAAATGAAGTAGTAAAGATTCCTTTGCAGGAATGGATGCGTATATAGTGCTTACTTATTGAACAGTACATTCCAATATTAAATCCTTTTTATTAATTTATATTGGAAACAGGTGGATGTGGATTACAATATGAGAATAGCTGCCTACAAGGTCTTTACAAAACTGACAGTATTCTCACAGCTGCAAAAGAAATTTACATACAAGATTACTTTTCTTTTCTTTTTTTTTTTCTAACATAAAGAGGAAATTGCATGGAAATTGTTTTACCAGATGTACAGATTTCTCATGGCTGTATGTAGGATTTGTACACAGAATAAAGCCTTTACAAATTAGTTACTGAATGTATGGAAATCTCAACATCCGATTTGAAGATTAGATAACTGACTCATCACTTTAGGTACGGGAAAACGTTTTGTATTTTTTGTGTGTAATGTGATGAATCGTTCATCTAGAAAATACTGTATACAAAAAATACTTTAATTGTGTTAGCATGTTATAAATCTCTTCGACTTTTCGATACTAGCAATTTCGTTTTCACGACATTTTGTGGCAACACGTAGAGATATTAAAATTAACTACAAATATGCGTGTCCAGCTGCAGAACGATCGATCAACTGAAATATTCTCACATTAATTGCTGAAAATTGGGAACAGAAAGGTGATGGTTAATCTGACCTCAGGATGAATTTCATTGCCCTATAACTTCTGCATTTAATACTGTCGTGGAAACGAAGCCTCAAATAAATTCATTCACATTGTAAATTAATGCTAATAATACTATGAATCACCCTTAACATATTTACATTCCTTAGATTTATATCCCCGTTTGAATTCCCATCTTTTTCCTTATGTTTAAGCACAT
>NW_018108181.1:162474-165100 GCF_000183805.2 Loa loa | reverse complement strand
CAGACGCAAACGACAAACTTTCACAACAACGCGTGTCTACAATTACTCAAAAAAGGGGGATGTGAAAAGAAATTGCTCAATTCCGGGGAAACTATGTTTCAATCGCAAAGGTCGGCACATTTCAGAACAGTGTATGTGGCGTACGTGTATGAGATGTGTATGTATTGTACGTGTAAGTAATGTATACCTAAGGCATGTACACATCACGTAGTTTGTAAAACACACGTGTATGTAACGTCTATATGACGCATTGTAGGTGAAGTATAACGAAAGTGTATGTGACGTACGTACGATGGTTAGCGTGAATACGTGTATGTGTGTAATGTCTATGTAATATGCGTGCATGTGGCTCATGTACACCAATACATGTGTAATAACTACATGTACGTTACACACACGTCACAACGGACACACCACATAAACTATATCGCGAACACACACAAACAATGGCATACTGTCCAAATCAGTAGTTAGATTATCGCAAACTAACAGCGGTTACGATAACGATTTTGCTAGCTGGCATCTCGTATTTGTTAGGTTCAACTACTGTTAGTTTTCGATAATCCGATTGCTGAATGATAATGTACCCTTTTTTACATGCGTGTACGTGATACAGTTAATGCAACGCACGTGTATATGATGTATGTGCGTTACGCGATTGATGTGACGTACGTTCATCGTTTACGTGACGTGGTGCTCGCGATGCGTGTGTGACGCACTCACTTATGATGCACGTGTACGTGACGTGCACATATCCTACGAGCATGGGACGGGCGTGTAACACGACGTACGTGTATGTTACGAACAGCGCACAACACGTGTGTGATGCGCGCGTACGTAAAGCATGTGCGCTAAGTACATGTGGCGTGCTTATACATGATACACATGCGCATGACGGCGTATTGGCTGTATGTTTATGTGATGTGAGTGTACTTGACGTACGTTTATGTCAGATTTTGTGCTGCGCTTGTGTACGTCGCGTACATGTATGCTGAGTATGTATGACGTACCCAACATGCATATGGTGACGTGCATGTATCATACATGATGTATATGGCGTGTGACGCACGTGTCACGAATTTCAATATCGCGAAATTCCAAATAAATAATAAAATAAATTTCTTGTTCAAATTGTAAATGAATGTTAACAACATTTACATAATTTTTCTCTCATGCTTAAAATCATGAGTCAGCTATCCAATCTATTAACAGAAATTTTCCCTTTGATGTTGAGATTTGTGCACATATGGTAACTGATTTGTAAAGGCTTTTATCCCATACAAAATCTTTTATACAATGGTGAGAAAGCTGTACATCAGATAAAATAATTTCTATGCAATCTTTTCTAAAAAAAACTTATATGTAAATTTCTCTTGCACCCGTGAGAATACTGGATATATAATGAGTGTTCCTCTTTACACACCCGATATATAAACCCTAAGAATCTCTAACAAGGTTAATGTTAATGAAAATTTTTCTCCACGTCGCAACTCAACGCTACTCAATACAATCCGGACTTATTTCCTCTCTACTTTTTCGAATCTTTACTTCAATATTTCTCCCGTTGTTCTATTATATTACTTTGAACTTCATTCTACTATAATCGGAATTACTTCTAACCTGGTTTTATTGTATTTGTTATTTGCACAATAATAAAGGATAACTATTATATTCCTCCAACACATAACCAATCGGTATTCAGTAAGTCACAATTTTTATGAAAAAATAATTGCTTTACTACTAACAAGAACAGATACCTCATCTTCTCACTCTTCAAAAATCTTCTACGACAGCACGTGCATGTAACGTATGAATATGACACTTGCATGTAACGTATGAGTATGCGACGTAACTGTGGCGTGTTCGTTGATGCAAGTGTAGATGCAACGTACAGTGAACGGCATGTCAGCAACACACGTGTATTTGACATAAACATATGTGACGTGCACGACGTACATTCGCGTGATATACTTGTGTGCAACACACGTGTGATGTGGTACGTGTACATAACATGTAAGTCATTTTGCATCGCACACGTGTTTGTCATATTTACATGCGTTCGCACATTTCATTCATGCACGCGTGGAGCACACACACGTCACTAACACGCTTTACGTGCGCGTCATAAACACGTAATTATCCTTGCGTCGCACACCGTCATGCACATGTATATCGTAAATACATGAGTCAAATAGATGTCGTGTGCCACATACAGGCTTTACATACACATACGCACACACGTATCACATACACGTATGTGACAAAATATTAACGTAGCATATATAATGCAAATCGTATGTCACATGCATATCACGTAAACGAATTTTCCCTACACACACATTAATAACGTATACGTGCGTCATATGCACATCATGTACGCGTATGTCATATATCACGCGCACGCATATCACGCTATTTAGAACGATTATTGATGGGAGGGATATAATTTTTAAAATTAAATAGCAGAGGGATATAATGCGTCGGGATGGACGTAGTTGAAGAAAGCGGTGAGTCGAGATGGGGAAGGATGATTCTCTCGGATGGAGATGCGACCCTTTAAATATAGCAGACGAGAGAAATTTACTATGTCAAAAATGGTTACACATACGTAACGTCTGTAGCGAAT
>NW_018108181.1:160730-162146 GCF_000183805.2 Loa loa | reverse complement strand
AACAAAGGGGATTACAACACACTTTCCAGGCCGTACGGTAATAGGCAGGACACTGTTACAATGGGCTCTAGCGGAAAGGAGGGAAAATTTAAATGTTACTAATCAATATGAGTGACAGACAAATTGTGGAAAGCTGCTTTGGATTTCTCAACAATACACGTCACGTATACTACGTCACATACACGTACGCACATACACTTTGCATTTATGTTACGCAAACATATGTTCATATACAGGTTAGTTACATGTTACGCACACGTATATCACAGTAACTTCCGATGCGCGTCACATACACTTACTTTACATACACATCACGTACATTGCTGATGCGTACGTAATGTACACGTACGTCGCATGAACTACATGACGCATGCGTACTTTGCATACATACTACGCATATGCACTTTAAATACGCTTTCATTCACGCACGCCGCATACACTTAGCATAAACCTACTTCACGTACGCGTACACGCATTTTACATTAACTGCCTCACGCCACGTACACGCATATAAAAAATACACTGTCCAATTCAGCAGCGGATTACCGAAACTAGTTGAAGATAACGAGTACGAGATGCCAACAACAAAATCGAAGAAAAAAGCGAAATCGAAAAAACATTTTTCACCGATAAGCTGAAAACTGATGACCGGCTTTTTCCAGGTAGAGAATTCTAGTGAATACAAAGCTTGTAAGACGAGCAATCGATTGTTTTTGGAAGGATATAGATGTTTTGTGGTTTCCGTAATAGGTATTTCCTGGAATTTTCCATAATGATTCCCACAATTTCGATAACCTTTTTTTCATCAACAAATATAGGATTTTATAACTTCGATAACTTTTTTTTATCAATAGGTATACGATGCCCCTTGAGCTATTCCTTTTTTTTAAATAATGGAAAACCTTTTGATTAAATTTATTATTATGCAAAATTCATGTCTAGGAAAAGAGATCAAAAAAAACTCGTGACATGGAAGAGATTGATTTCTTATTTGTGAAAGCTTATAAGGCAACTGTAGTGCATACCTCAAGTCTAATTTTGGAGACACAATGAAGCGTGATAAAACATGATTAATTAAGGAAATATAGCCTTCTAAAATATCTATGTCATTTTCAATACAATTTGAAAGCAGAGGAGACATGACCGTTTCACGAAGCTGATTATTTATAAGGTTTTGAAACTATTGAAATTGGAAGGTTAGAATGCAAAATTGTCATTTTTATCTTTTTTTGCTAAATAAATGTAGAGTCGTCGTGATCTATATAACATGAATATCGAAAAAAAAATCAAAAAAAATATCTTCCTATCGTTATGTTTCGCTTCTTAATCATCAACTCCAGAATTACGCTTACGTCTTATAAGTTATCCATTTTCTAAATTCCAAGTAATGCATCTGTTCGTGACTATGTATCCATG
>NW_018108181.1:150767-160432 GCF_000183805.2 Loa loa | reverse complement strand
ATTTCTTATTTGTGAAAGCTTATAAGGCAACTGTAGTGCATACCTCAAGTCTAATTTTGGAGACACAATGAAGCGTGATAAAACATGATTAATTAAGGAAATATAGCCTTCTAAAATATCTATGTCATTTTCAATACAATTTGAAAGCAGAGGAGACATGACCGTTTCACGAAGCTGATTATTTATAAGGTTTTGAAACTATTGAAATTGGAAGGTTAGAATGCAAAATTGTCATTTTTATCTTTTTTTGCTAAATAAATGTAGAGTCGTCGTGATCTATATAACATGAATATCGAAAAAAAATCAAAAAAATATCTTCCTATCGTTATGTTTCGCTTCTTAATCATCAACTCCAGAATTACGCTTACGTCTTATAAGTTATCCATTTTCTAAATTCCAAGTAATGCATCTGTTCGTGACTATGTATCCATGACGCGTGTGCAGCGAATATTGATAGGGTTCGTTTGAGAGGGTGATGTCGAAGAAGAGACAACTACTGCCAGCGATATAACGCGAGTTGTAGTAGCGTTAAGTTGAATTGAGTTGATTCAGGTACGATGATTTGAGCTGAGTTGTACACGCACCAGATTGTAGACAATTTTATTGATATAAGGATCTTTCACTCAGTTAATACCATAGGGTTTATATCTATTAGGAAATGGGAGTGGTTTTCACTATTCATTTACAATAAGAAAATTATTTGATTATATATTTGTATGGTTGGAGTCTCGCGAATCGGAATTCGCGACAGCGTGCGTGATGTGTATGTTACGTACGGACATGTGATATATCTGTACGTGACATGTATGCTAAGCACGTAATGCGACGTACGTGTTTCTGACTCACGCATACGCGAGAAATGTGTACTTGACGTGTATATGTGATATACGCGCTGATGATGTATTTTTATTTTTGTATGCGACGTACGTGCTGATGATGTGTATGTGATGTCTGTGAGTGACGTGCACCTTACGCATGTATTTGACACTTATTTTAATACGTATTTGTGACGTTTGTGCGACGTGCGTATGGATGACATCCATGTGAGGCACGTGTTCGTAATGTATGTGTGTCGTTTGCATAAATGACGTGTGTTAGTACGTGCACGTGACTTAATGTGAGATACGTGGTTGGTGGCATGCATGTGGCGTGCATGTTCGTGATGTGCGTATATGTGACACACGTATGAAAGCGTTTTGAAAATAAGACTCCAGGTTGTGATAGATTATATGCATAAAATTTCATTGAATGAACACTCTCTTAACTTTTTGGGAATTTTCAAGCCGAACATCGCACCGAAATCTCTCTTATTCTTCAGCCACTCACAAGTCATTTTTGGAATTTTTCATTTATCATTCCTTTTTCTCTTTTCATACTTCCTTTCTTTTCACCAAAAAAATTAAATATTATCATTCATCATTGATCATTTTTTTTCCCTTTTCATACTTCTCTTTTTTCCATCACAAATTAAATATTATCGCTTAATTATGAGCTGTTTAATTATGGACTGACTTACATTTAAAATACTTGTAACCGAAAGGCCGAAATGAAGAAAGCATGATGATGTCATTGGTCAACAGTTCAATAACCTTGCTGCTATCCGTCAATAGCCCTATGTAGAATATGTATAAATTATGGTTGCGGTTGCTAATAAAGACTGCTTCAAAAATTCATTCAACATCCTGTATATTCGAAGTCGTAAAAGGAAAGTTTCGGCATAAGGCTGTCGAACTTCAACGTAATGAACAAGTGAAGCGTATTTATCGATGAATTTCAGTGATTTCAATACAGCTAATCAAATTTTGAATGGCTAAACAAATTTTTGAATCGATTAGTATAATTGAAATGAAGTTTCAAGCTAACTAGTGATATTCAATACCTGACTTTCACTTAAAATATTGAAACATTTCAGATTTCAAGGAAACGCTGTATGTTATGACGTTAAAATCATAAATTTTATTGATGAATAGATAGGATAAATCTTTTAAACACATGCGAAAGATTTTCCCATAAGCGATAAGCAAGTGGTGATTTCTTCACAAATCAGCAATTAAGTCCATCAAAGATTTTTATTCAACATCCGACATCCATCAGACATTTTGACGTCGAAAAGTCGTTTTCTCTTCGAGGAATCGTTTTCTAATCAGTTTGAAGCGAGAATAACGGTGCATTTTTGGTTTGAGGCGATTAAATTGTGAATCAAGTCGTTTTTGTAACATTGCGCTTATTTCGGACGTATTCAATACATGAAAGATTCTGTGAGCATGCAAAGGAATTTTTATAAAGTGCAATAAAAGGACTTCATTGAGGGCCACTTTGGATGAGGCTTGATCCATCTCAGCCCAGACTGATTCGATAAATAACCATATGGATAATAACTTCATCTCTCGTGAATTTTCCCAGAAAAGGTTCCTTTCTCTCTCCCTCTCTTTCCCTCCTATATTAGACCAACCGACCAATGGCATATCATCAGGCGAAAATATTATTGTGAAAAGGTTGGACAACGTAATTTTTAATCCAGCATTAAATATAGCATAAATGCAAATAGTGACGCGTATGTTTGAAGTCGCATAATCAAATCAGCTGACATTTGACCATTGTGGCTGTCCCGATGTCAGCACTTCACTAAGTAAAATTTATATTGGATGTTAGTTTTCACAGTCGAGCTGTGTAAAAATAGAGTTCCATCTCTTTATACCAAGTCGGGAATATTAGGAGGGAGCGTTTCCAGGTTGGATTTAGTAAAGTGATTTTAGCGATGCTTTGCAGAGAGCTCTAGATAGTAATTAATTGGTTAGGATGGGGAAACCGAAAGGTATACGTACAGCTCGAAAATTGAAGACACATCGGCAGGCTCAACGGTGGAACGATAAAGGATACAAAAAGGCTCATTTAGGAACTCGATGGAAAGCCAATCCGTTCGGTGCTGCATCACATGCCAAGGGCATCGTCCTCGAAAAAGTGTATGTATATTTACCTTTATTTCAATAATAGATACTATATTTTCGCACATACTTTGCATTTTTTTTGCACGGCATACAGCCACGCATGGAGTTTTTACGTCACTGAATTCATGAGATTCTCAAGCTTTCTTCAAAAAAAAGAGGAGAAGACTGTTTTTTTTCCCATCATTGAGATCGTTGTGATATTGAACTGAAACGTTGGTATTGCTGTGGTGCTTTTCATGGGATGATATTTGAAATAAATGTGATTTACTAAAAAATATATATACTTTCTTTTCCAGTGGCGTTGAAGCTAAACAGCCCAACTCAGCTATTCGCAAATGTGTACGTGTTCAGTTAATCAAGAATGGAAAAAAAATTACTGCATTTGTTCCAAACGATGGTTGCTTGAACTTCATTGAGGTGTTGTTTCGTTTCGTTGTTTCGCATTCGATGACCTTAATTATCTCGTAATTAGTAGGTTATCCAGATTGTTTAATGACGTAGTATATTACATTTTGTTGATATGGGGGCTTTACTGATGTGGATTTACGTTGACAAAAACGAATTTCTCAGCATGTAACTTATATTGTTACTGCTTTACATATGTAGAACTTGTTGAAGGTACTCTTCGTCTCTTTTGCTTTCTGATATGAATATGCAACTATTGTCACAGAAGTTTCTGTTACAGGAGAATGACGAAGTCCTAGTGGCTGGCTTCGGTAGAAAAGGTCATGCAGTGGGTGACATTCCAGGTGTACGTTTCAAGATTGTGAAAGTAGCTAATACATCTTTGATTGCTTTATTTAAGGGTAAAAAAGAGAGACCGCGTTCATGAGCATTTGTTTATTATTTCTTATTAGATTTTCGTAATCATAATGTTGGTGCATAAAGATTTATAGAAAACTTTATCGTTTCTTCAGTTTTCTTTTTTTTGTTTTTGAACATCAGTAATTACTTTGACTAGTATCTGTAACGAAAAGGGCTTAATTCAAGTCTGGGAAGTATTTTTAGGAAATGAACCTCAATCCTATTTGCAGGGATGTTATAATAATCAATCTTTTTTATATTGCATAATATTCAGTTTTGTAGGAAAAAGGAAATCCTTCCCATCACATACAGTAGTTTCTTGCCACTTCTACGGCGTACATAACCTTGGGTAAAGGTTATTTCAAATTTGAAGGAGTCTCAATATTGAACTGAAATTGAAACATCGCTGATAATGGAAGTATAGCTATTCTTTTAAAACGTTTTGCTTGCACTGTTTTCGTGCAAGACGGAATACATGGTGTATCAGTTCGATTCAGTGCGGTAGACATCGCGAGATCGCTGTTTTCACAAAATTCTGTCAGAGTGATCTATCGATATATCTTTTTCAAGAGGTATGTTGAGTGCACCTAAGACCAGGTGGTGGCGTTCTTGTCCTGCGTGAATTCGGGTTGTTTTGGTGCTGGGTGAACTCAGGCGCTTTCATAATGGATGCTTCGTTTGAATATCTTAAATTACTATTCTGCTAGTACGAAATATTTTGAATTAGTTGGTCCCGGCACAATATACCTATGTATATGGTGGGGTATCAACTGGTTCATAGTGTTTGCGTAGTGAGAACCATGGAGAAAAGGTTGACTGAGTCACTGTTTCCGTCCATAAGATTCATTTCACTGGGATTTCCAACGGCTAATAACTCCTTACCGTCTCTTGCCCTGCAGGCGCTGGACTCGTACAATATATTGGGAAGAAGCATTTTGCTGTTTTTGAGAGATATCTGATCACGTTTTATTGAGCAAATAAAGAGGGTGGGATGGTTAGCTGTTAGGGAAATTTGATGATTGGGAAGGTTAGTATTGTGAACGAAATCCTCACTTATTAAAAGAAAGATTGCAGATGTCGGTGGAATGCCCGGTACATCCCGGTGCTCATCTGGTGGAGGACCATCGAGCTGGTGACTTGATTTGCCCCGAATGCGGTTTAGTTGTGGGGGACAGGTATCGCCTATTTGTTGTTCTCACTTACTGTTTCTGGATTTAAAGTTAAGGAAAATGACATTAAGTTGACAATCAAATCTTGGTTTGAAAATTATATTCAAGATTGGTGGATGTGGGCACAGAATGGCGATCATTCAGTAATGAAAAGTCTGGTGCAGATCCTTCACGCGTTGGTGCACCGGAGAACCCACTTCTTGGAAGTGCTGATTTATCTACATCTATTGCTGTCGGTTTTGGTGGTTCCGAAAGCGACTACAGGCAATTTATAGATCTTCGTTGTTCGTTATCAATGAAATGATAAAATGATATGGATTTGTCAACTTCGAAGTCAAAGTTTACGCCCTTACTATTATTTCATCTCTCTTAAGCATAAAAAACACCTATAAATATTTTAGCTTGACATATCTGTTGAATATTTGTGTTTACCTAATTAATTTATTGTGTTCACTATGCAAGTTCGATTATTTGCAGTTTGGCAAATGCGCAACGCAAGAATATGAACAACATGGATCGACAGATGTCGCAGGGCTTAAGTGTAATTCGTGAGATGAGTGCACGCATCCACCTCCCAAAATCTATTGAGGTTTCTAAGTCAATATTATGTAATGTACTTGTTTTCTCTTTTATTTACTGATGATTTTTTGAATACACGAACGATGCCTGAATAGGTTATATAGTAGCTGAATTTTTCAGGATGGCGCAGCCAAAATTTTCAAAGATGTGTTGGACAGCAAAGCATTACGAGGTAAAAATAACGAAGCTCAAGCAGCAGCATGTTTATACATAGCTTGCAGAAAAGAAGGTGTTCCACGTACATTTAAAGGTTATTTAATTACGAATTATTGGTACCACTTTGTTGGGAGTTACTAAATTATTAATTTTTGGTATTATTGTATTAGATTGCATCATTTCATTTCATCGCAGTTTTATGTATCTCATTCTTAAATGATTAAATATAATTGTTGGGAGGTTTCCAGAAATCTGCGCTGCTTCTCGTGTTTCCAAAAAAGAAATAGGAAGGTGCTTCAAACTGATCATAAAGTCATTGGAAACGAGTTTGGAACAGATTACTAGTGCAGATTTTATGGTCAGGCTGCTAAGTTTTTCTCTTAATTTCCGTTGTTAGATGCTGAAAAGTATTTTGAACTAAACTCATTCAGTTTCGGATATTTTTTTCATTTTCCTTTATGAAGTTTCAGCATATTCTTTTCATTTTAAACTAACTTGTGCGGAATCATATTTAATTAACGTTGAATAGACTGTGTAAATTTCTGTGGGTAAAAAAACGAGTGCGTGAACTTTAGCACAAAAAATGTAAGGTGAGGGTTACATCACGAAATTTACCGCTCTTCATTAATTGGTAGTTGATGCTATTGATGATCATATGTAGAATTTCATTTTATTTAGTGGTTTATACAATTTTTCAGTCACGATTCTGTGGTAATTTGGGTTTGCCGCATAGTATCCAGGCTGCAGCAACACGAATTGCAAAAAAAGCTGTTGAACTGGATTTAGTTGCTGGGTAAGACAATTTATTTATTAAAAATGCTTCTGAGTTTACTTTAATGATTTGACTTCATCAAAGCACTCATATTGTTTTATTTTAGCCGTAGTCCGATATCTATTGCTGCAGCAGCGATATATATGGCGAGCCAAGCATCCAGCAATAAAAAAACGGCTAAAGGTTTTATTTGGCATTGTTTTCTGCATTTGGAAAATTCTGCTCGAAATATTGATGATATTTATAAAAAGTTTAAGAAGAAGGTGTTAGGTTTTGTGAGAAATGTCATACAGTTAATCAATAGAGTATAAAACCACTTATGTCCAACTTTTTAGAAATAGGTGAAATTGCGGGTGCAGCTGAAGTGACGGTTAAACAAACATATAAACTTCTCTATCCTCGTGCCGCAGAACTGTTTCCGGATGATTTCAAATTTACTGCAGGAGTTGAATCGCTTCCACCATCTTGAATTTCCATAATGCTATCGTGATTCTTTTCGTTTTTAATATTCTTGTTTTTCACGTTTTCGTTTTTAAATTTCTCTTTCATCAAATTTTATGATTTTTTAATGGTTTACTTTTACACAGTTGTAGTTGCACTTACTGGTCTTTTAGGACTTTTTAATTGATTTATAGACACTGTTACGCATTTATTATGTAGTTCACTTACTTTAACTATGGTTGTTCATTCTCTATAAGAACAGTGATTGTTCAGTCAGATCTCTTTTGCAACAAAGATTTTTCGAAGGTTTCATTTAAAAAATCAGGAGTGCTCATTTAGTTGTATAACATTATGGAAAATCAGTTTTTCTCCACTTTCTGTTATTTATATTTTCAACAGCCGACATCATTTGTTTATTAACGGTACAAATCATCATGATTAGATATAAGCCAAGTTGCTTTCATGGTCTCTGTGATGAAGTTGTAGTTGACGGAACAACAGCTAATTTATCATCAACTTTACCATGATATCGTTCAGAGGTATGCGGAACTACCGCTTTTGTTCACAGTAGATTATATAAACAAAACGTCAGTCGATGATATGCATTAAAATGTCCCGTAAGGTACGTATGGAAAAATTGCATTGCATTTTGTATATCCTACTATTTGGTAATTATCTTCTATTCTATTTCTATTCTGTTTTCTATTCTATTCTATTTTATTTTTTTGAGAAATGGAGAAGCAAACGAAGGAAAAGAAGATTAGAAAGAGCTAAATGCGAATATATTTGTTAACTTTAAATGCGCTTAATATCGAACTGAATCGTTGATTTACTGCAGTTGCACGTGCTTCTCTATTCCAGTCATGTTTAATATTGATTCATCGAGTGGTTATATTTGCGCTAGATAAAGCTATGCGAGGAGTGTTAGGTTGGTGCGACTGAAAAGCCTGGACTCTATAGGCTCTCTGGATGAATCTATGGCTTGTGATTGCATTCCTTCCATGGTCATGCTATTCAGTAACAGCGTCAAAGAGTGCATCGTGCTAGGATGGGTCCGATAAATATATGAAAAGAATGATAACGAACGACTGTCGAAAGAGAGAGTGTGGGAAGTCGCACGTTTTCCTTTTTTTCGTTTTCTTTTTTCGAAGAGCTCACCTACTGCTCCCCTTATATGTTTCTTAAAGCTATGTTAGCTAGTTAACTTCCGTCCAATTTCTAGCTAAAGTGTTCTACCCGGATTATCCTTTTAGTAATATTTTCATTTATTGCATACCAACATATCTGCCACTTCCGTCCGAACATTGATTTTTGGTGGTTTTGGATGCACAGTCATGATTTTCATTTTTTTTTTCTGCTATGAAATTTTCAAATTTTGTACAATGACTATTTGTCTAGTTGTCCAAACAGTTTCTTCTTTTTGGCTCCTTTTTCTCTATGGATTGTTGACAACAAGTATTTTCCTTCTGTTTAATGGTTGGAACACATTTAAACAAGATCTCAGCTATTTTCTTTCTTACCGACCAATTAGTATGGCCTTATATTGCCACTTTACTACCGAAAAGCCTTAGCAACAGCTTTCCAGAGATTCTCTAATGTCACCAATCCTTAAAGGTTATCCTAAGAATAGTATCCCTTTTGAATGCTTTTTCTGCATTCCAGGATGACATTAGTCCACTATAATTTAATTTGTTATTTGCTTCCTCTGTTCCTTCTCATTATTTTGCTTCAGTTATTTCATCAAGCTACCAAGTTCCTTGATTGGTGGTGTGATATATGAATGTCTTAAAATCGATAGCAGAAATTAAATATGATCCTTGTACATCTTCATATCCCTTGTTTATGACATACTTTCGCTAATCCTCCTCATAAATATCACTGCTTCTTCATGCATGTAATTTAACTTTAGCTAGGATTGGATTACAGATTTTACTTCTTATATCAGTTACTTTGCTGAGTTTATCAGACATTCATTCATCTTATTGTGGTCCTAAACTGAAAATATGTCTTGTTTAACAAACAAACGATTATGCTGTTTAATTTTTTATGATTCGTAGGCGCACGGCGAACGTGACAACGTGATATTTACTATTGCAGCTCACTTGTTTCCAAGTTAATATAGTGTAAGGAAATTTCGCGGAAAAATTTTCGGAATTAATGTGGTTTTTTTCGGAAATAAGGATGAAGAGTATTTAAGTGAAAGATGGCATCATTCGAGATTTAATGACGGTTGTTGAAATTTCGAATATGTCGCGTTGTGAGACAAGAGATTATTATACACATTACTTTTGTCTTTGATGTTGTATTTCATATCATTCCACTAATCTGTAGTCTTGGTACCTCCTAACAAAGTAGGAAGAAAGCTTTTATATCTCAATTTACAGCTGATCGGATTGCTGGTCATCAAAAAAGATTGTAAAACATTGATATAAAAGGGCATCATCCATTGAGGGAAGTGTTCACTGACATCATATATTTCATGAACTGATTCAGAGAAGTTTGCTAAAGAAAAATAAAATGAATATGCTTGAAGTAATGAGTAAAGCAGATTGAAATAGAAATGAGCAGTGGCAGGAAATAATAATTAATAATAATAATAATAATAATAATAATAATAATAATAATAATAATAATAATAATAATAATAATAATAATAATAATAATAATAATAATAATAATAATAATAATAATAATAATAATAATAATAATAATAATAATAATAATAATAATAATAATAATAATAATAATAATAATAATAATAATAATAATAATAATAAAATAATAATAATAATAATA